>NW_024055445.1:0-196761 GCF_902713615.1 Scyliorhinus canicula
TAACTGCCGACTGATCCTGCACGTCAGCCTTAAGAGAATCGCCAACAAGGACACCCAAGTCCATGAGTGCTTTGATTTCCTAAGCATTTTCCCATTTAGAAACTATTCTATGTCTAAATTCCTTCTTCCAAACTGCATAAACTCACACTTTTCCCCATTGCATTTCATCTGCCACTTCATTGCCCACTCTCCTAGCCTGTCCCAAATCCTCTGCAGCCCCCTTTGCTTCCTCAACTACTCTTGTATCATCTGCAAACCTAGCCTTCAGTTCCTGTTTCCAGATCATTAATGCATATTCTGAAAAGTTGTGATTCCACACACTGAGGCACACCACTAGTCACCGGGCTGCCATCCTGAAAAAGACCCCTTTATCCCCACTCTCTGCCTTCTGCCAGTCAGCCAATTCTCTATCCATGCCAATGTTTTTACCTTAACACTATGGGCTCTTACCTTTTTGAACAATCTCCGATTTGGCAACTTGTGAAAGGCCTTCTGGAAATCTAAATAAATCACGCCCTCTGGTTCTCCTTTGCCGAACTTCCTCGTTACCTCTTCAAAGCATTCTAACAGATTTGTCAGACATTACCTCCTTTGACAAAGCGGTGCTGACTCAGTCCTATTTTACCATGCACTTACAAGTACTCCGTAATCTCATCTTTAAAAAGAGACTATAAAATCTTACCAACGACCAAAGTCGGGCTAACCGGCCTATCCCGTCTCTGCTTCCCTCCCTTTTATTTCTAATTTAGAGTGCCCAATTCACTTTTCCAACTAAGGGGCAATTTTAGCCTGTTCAGTCCACCTACCCTGCACATCTTTGTGTTGTGGGGATAAACCCACGCAAACACGGGGCGAATGTGCAAACTCCACACGGACAGTGACCCAGAGCCTGCAGAAGAGAAGGTAGAATTGATCCTGTACAGCACTTCAATCCACATTCCTCCCCCTATATCCATGCCTATTTTCTTTCTCCCATTTTTGCTGCGTTTTATCCAGTGGCATCCTGACCTCTTTCAAAGGTCGTCCATATACTTCACCACACGTGCCTCCTCGCAGCTTGACACGTTTTAGCATCCTGTCCAGTAGGGTGTGTCCGGGTACCTGGGGTCTCCTTGCAGAGAAAGACCCGCTGCTGCAGCTATCGAAGTTCTTTCCCTTTCGGGAGTTAGAACTTCTCCGAAATTTCCCCAATCTATTTTGTGTAAGTTATGAAATAGTAAGTTTGGAAAATAAAATGTTATTATCCTCAAGTCAAGTATAGAGTCTACTGCAATTTCCATCACTTCCAGATGTCATCACATACTCAAGCTATATATCAGAAACTTCCTGTGATGGTGAGATGAAGCCTTGCTAACAAAGCAGCGTATGGTTGATTGCTGCTCATATTTTCCTGATTTATTTGTATTTCCACCTGGAAACCCAGGAAACTTTGTAATAGAATGACCACTGCGACGTTACGTTGTAACGAAGAAAATGCAGGAGAATTGTTTGTCAATGCATGATACCACTAGTAAAAGAGCTATACCCAAATCATGTGCTTGAGTTCTCCCTAAAATCTTAATTGAGGAACATTCAATTAATATTACCCTTTCAGAATATTTTTTAAGATGTGAGGACTCTTGATATTAGACAGAGCTGTAATCTGAATATTATTTGGATGTTTTCCGGATTCTGCGTGTGTCTCCTCCGGGTGCTCCTGTTTTCCGCACAGTCCAGAAATGTGCAGATTAGCTGGATTAGCTATGATCAATGCGCGATGTTATGGTCATAAGGTGGGCGATTGGACCGAGGTATCGAGTTATTTCGTAGGGTGGGTACGAACTCGATGGACTGAATGGTCTCCTTCTGCATTGTCTGGATTCGATGGACAATTACAGCATCTTTGTGCTTGATATGACATTGCTGACGATGACTTTAATGATCAGCATCATCGGCTTCTCTAGGAATACTACCTGCTGAGGGATTTTTGTTTACATAAACAGTGCTATACAGTACACGCGTGGTAGCTAAGAGGATAAACAGTTTCATGCTATTTGTTGTTCGGCCTGTCACGTTAGCGAAAATGCATTCAAGAATAGCATTCAAAATCTGAAGAAAATTGGATAAACATTTAATATGTAAAGCTTGTGTATGAAGTAAAACATTGTATGTGTGTATTCGTTATTCCCAGTGCACCAGATGAAATTTATGTCTTTGACTGGACATTCGGGTTCAGGGGCACCCATACAGAGCTGCTGGGAGGTCGAATTAAACCGTCCACCCACTTTCTGTGGTGTATGACCAGTTCATGTCTGCGTGACTTACAGTTAACAAACTGGTGTGAGTCCCCAAATCCTCAAGTTCGTTTTTAAAATTACCTTCTCTCCTTTCCATACCTCTTTACATTGTTGAGCAGGCCTAGTTCTATCTTTCCCGGATAGTGGCAATGCCATGGGCGTGTCTACTGCTATAACACGATCCTCAGGCGCTGGACTCAGGGAAGTTGTCAGGTCTAAGGCCTTTGGATCAAAGGTTGAATTGAAATCTCACCAGCCCATTTGGAGAGATGTTTAATCATTTCCGGCAAAGTCAGCTCTGAAAGGAGCCAGACAGACACGAAACGTTAACTCTATTTATTTGTTCGCAGATTCCTCCTGGCTTGCTGAGATTATCCAGCATTTTTTGTTGTAAATACAATTGCAAGGTGAGATTCTGCCATATCCCACTGTTTTTGAAAACTCACCACTATTCTTAGAATTCCACCTATACCAAAAAGGGTCGATATTCTAAATGGTGAACAGGGATTCTCACTCCCTGACTCCGATGCAGGCTTCGGTGGGTGCCATTCATGTCAAACTATATTTTCAAGTTATCCCGCGGTATAACCCATACCTTCACCGAAGATTTTATCTACTTACCACTTAGTAGCATCGATGTCCTGGGTCCTGCATTGCTAAGTAAGTAACGTAGACTTTCAGGAATAACCCATTTTTTCAGGTTAAGTTAAGTTATTTTATTATTATATTTTTTCTTTTAAAAGCTGCAAACACTTTCTTTACAGAAAGGTAAAAAGATCTTGCTTCTGGATCCTGCTGGTTGGTTGTAGGGACCTTCAGGCCCACCTTGACACTCAATCTTCTTTAAATTCTGGTCTTCTTGGGATGTATTCGCTGGTTAGCTCTGTTGCTGTCTTGTCGATCCATGTACTGAGCTATAAGAGCTAACTCTGCTAGCTCTCTCTAAGCTGACTCTGACTCCTGTTTAAATTCTAGTCTTCCTTAGATGTATAACTGTTTAAACTCTCTGCTTGCCTTGTCTTTCCCATGACCGATCTCTCTCTCTCTCTCCCTCTCTCTCTGAGTTCTCCTCCCCTTCTCTCCTGTTGCTGTTTCTCTTTGCTCTGTAGTTATTGCTGCTGCTCTCTGGGTTTATATTCTCGTTCTAATAATTACCAAGTTTTTAGAGCCTTATTGTAAATTAACTTATTTCCCTTTGATTGTCAAAAGTATCTTCGATGCAAACACTTGAATACAACTAATCATTCACCCTGGGCATAAAGTCACCTCAGATCTGATTACATTATCCTTTGTGATGTTCAAAGTTCCTTTGGTGTCAATAGGTGTTACTTCCACTTCTGTGCTTTCGAATTGCTTAATTTTCCAATTGTCCCCAGCTCATAACTTTGCCTTTGATTTTGACTTTAAATTGTGTCTCCCCTAGACAGGTCCGTCTCCAATTTTCTTTTAATTGACTTGATGTTCGTAGAATTTTACACTTTAGAATTGACACCAAATTCGACTGAGCATCTTCCACCATTTCCAGCTGTTTACTAAGAGTTTATTTCAATTAAGGTGTGAGACTTTGCTTTTAGCTGTATGCTAAAATTTAACTTGGTTATGACTTGAAAGACCTGCCTGTTTTAAACATTCGTCAATTGAAACTCTCATCCATGCCTTTCCAGATACTTCCTGAGATAGTTACATTCCATGAAGGTGTTGTGGAAGTAGATTAAATTTATTGTCTTGTTTTAACCTTGCTGTCTGTACGTAATATTAAGGTTCTGAAATATATCTGTGATCATCAAGTAAAAGGATGTTAAAGGGTTGAGGGAATGGAATGAGAACAGATCTCTGTATCTGTTAGTGCAGAGACAGCAAAGATGAGTGCGTAAAACCTTGTCAACTGAGACAATGGGCATTGGAATGTGAAAGAGCTGACTCAGGAGCATGAGAGGGAAAGAGGTAAGGAAGTTCGACCTGATGGACGGATAGGATAAGAAAACCGTTAGCAGCAGCAGTATTAGTGAACCGTGCTAATGATTATGTCATAGTAACCACCCTACGTCGAGGATAATAATTCCATATAAGTACATGTTCTGGATCCTTGCCAAATCATTGGTGTATCTAGGAATTTAAGGGGACCACCTCTAAGCTGTGATTGTATAAAGGGACAGTCCATACTCTGGGACTTTGGCACTTCTCGAAGGTGGTTCCCCGACTACTTAGATATTTGTCCCGGCCGTGAATAAACGAATATTCGTTACCAACGTGTTCGAGTGTTTTACTTCTGGACTGACGAACGGCTATGTGAAAGCGCAATTCACAGTGTGAGCCATTGTTTTAGCTTACCACATGAAACCTATGTGTATGATAAGCCTGCTTGTGAGCAAGGATCTGCATTTTACAATCCTGCTCTTTGCAGCTGCTATTAACCTTTTGTGGGATCTTTCCCTGTACCCTCTCAGACCAGATATTGCCAGACTTCCATGTTTCAAATGACACGTTTTTCTGTATTTTCAAGAACACCACCCTCAAAACATGCCGCTCACTAAACACATAAATGCGGCAGATTATTACTGTGGGGCAATGAGGGAGGCAGGCTTTATCAACAGAAACAACTGAAAATCCCTCACCAACCCGGTTGGCCACTGAGCAACACACAAATGAGCTGACTTCACGTCAGGCTTACAGACTCGGCGGAACAACACGAGACCGCAGGTTCCTTTACAAGCCTGTCACTTATTCACAGAACGCACACTCAGAGAGACACAGGTCACCTTGTGACCCATCGGGAATACACGGCACACCGTCATTTGCAAACCAGCACTGTCCCCTAAAGTATTTCAGTCCCGCTCTGAGGCCCACTCTCCCAGAGCAGTCCGAGTCTGCAATGTCCATCTCCCCGTCATAAAGAGCATCAGCTCCAAGCAGCAGAACGATGGAAATCCTCGTTGTTTTCATCCTGTGTGGCGTCTTACCCCGTGAGTACGATAAGACTATCCCATGTTCTGTAGACTTAATATAAAGCTGACCGAGTCCATCCCAATTACAGACACTGTTTCGGGTTTCAGCCCCGTTGTGGTTGGGCTCTGATGGTCCATTAAACTGTCTCTGTTTAATTTCCAGGATGTTTGAATCAGTCAGTGACACAGAGCCCGTCAGCGGTTAACAGGGAGGACTGTCAGTCTCTTACCATAAACTGTATTTTCAGTGCTGGTTATAGGGCTTTTTTTCAAATATGAGGAATTTCTTTCGGCAATTTCGGACCGGGACAAGTTGGACGCCGATCTAGAGTGGAGGGAGATTTGTTGTCAGGACTCAAGAAGCAAGGCAGTCATTTTCGCTGGAAATTCTGGATATGAGAGTTGAAGACAGCGCCACCTACTACTGTGAACCTCATCAGGGGTACTACACACATGTTGGATGGAACAGTCACCGTGGAAGGGCCCTGAGCAATACCTCCACAATTGAAATATATTTTCAAGGGCACGGATAGTGAATTATGCGGTTGGTTTAATATCATTTTATTCCAGGGTGATTTATTGTATTTTCGCCACTCAGTTGCTTTCTTTGACACTGGATGACAACAATTTTTTGTAATGCCAGTTCTGCTTGTCCTCAGTTGATATGAAGATCACATCTCCGGGCAATGTTCTTCGGGCGATGTTATAAGGGCCCAAGGCCTCACAGAGAATCCTTTGAACCGACAGGTAGCTTGTAATATTGAATATTGTTTATTTATCTAAAACTCCTGATAATTTTGCAATTCAAACTGTCCGTTGATGATTTTCCGACAGGTTGATGTAAAGGCGGTTCTTGTACTGGTGAGATTGAGAGCCGTGTCACTGTGATACATTTTGAAAGATTGTGATGCAGATGAATCCGGGACGGTTGTGACGGTCACTGCCGGTAAGTGACTCCAAACCGCACCGTATTACAGACTATACGGGTGGATGTGGAGAACTAATGGTAATGTAACTGGATCATTAATCCAGAAACCATGCCAATACTCCGGTAACATGGGTTCAGATTTCAGCGCAACAACTTGTGGAATTTAAATTCCATAAATAAAACAACTGGAAGTAAAAGCTAGTCTTGGTATGGTGATCGTGCAACCATTGTTGAGGATTGTTAGAGGAATGAGAGTGGATCTCATTAGAAAATAAAACATGTTTATGCGGCTTAATGGGACAGATTCTGGGTTGCTTCTTCGTCAGGCTGTGAAGTATAACTCGGTGTCAGTTTGAGAATACAGGTTCAAATATTATAACTGAAAAGAGGAGAAATTTCTTCAGTCAAATTCATTGTTGTTAATTTCTGAATTCCATATCTCAGAGAGCGGTGAACCAGGATGTTTCCTTGTCTGGAGGGTGTTAGCTCTGTGAAGAGGCTGAACAGACTCGGACTGTTTTCGTTAGAAAGACGTACGCCGAGGGGGGGGGGGGGTCCTGATAGAGGTCCACAAGATTATTAGGGGCATGGGCAGAGAAAGGGCAGATGGATTTTAGTCCGGACAACTGTGAGGTAATGCATTTTGCTGGGTTGAACACAGAGGGGAAATATACCGTAAATGGAAAGGACTCTTGGGAATATAGAAAGTCAGAGAGATCTGGGCGTGCATGTCCACAGATCTTTGAAGGTGGCAACAAAAGTGGACAAGGTAGTCAAGAAAGCATACAGAATGCTTGCCTTCATTGGACGGGGCATCGGGTATAAAACCTGGCAAGCCATGCTACAGCTATATAGAATCTTAGTAAGGCTGAACTTGGAATATTGCGCACAACTTTGTTCACCACACTACCAGAAGGAGGCGGAGGCTTTGGATTGGGTGCAGAGAAGATTAACCAGGATGTTGCCAGGTCTGGAGGGTGTTAGCTATGTGGCGAGGCTCAATAGACTCGGACTGTATCATTAGAAAGACATGCCGAGGGGTGTCCTGATAAAGATCTACAAGATTATGAGGGGTATGGGATAGAGTGGATGGGCAGGCACTCTTTCCCAGGGTGGAGGGGTCAGTCACTAGGGGGCATAGGTTTAAGGTCTCTGGGGCAAAGTTTAGAGGAGATGTGCGAGGCAGGTTTTTACGCAGAGGGTGGTGAGTGCCTGGAAAGCGTTGCCAGGGGAGGTTGTGGAAGCAGATACCTTAACGACGTTCAAAAGGCATCTTGAGAAACACATGGATAGGATGGGTATAGAGGGACACGGCACAAGGAAGTGCTGAGGGTTCTGGCAAAGGATGGTATCATGACCGGTACAGGCTTGGAGGGCCGAAGGGCCTGTTCCTGTTTCTGTACTGTTCATTATTCTTTGTTCTTTGCCTGAAGAATACTCACAACATAAACCAGTTGGAGTGAAAGGCCTCTCTCTGTTCTGCTGATTTCGCGTAATGTAAAAGTTAGGGAAAAAATGCCCAGGAGAGGAATCAGTTCATGGCAGAAAGATTTGAAATTGTCAGAGTCAGGACGTGGCAGCTGCCAGTGAGTAACGGTAAAACCAACTGCGGAACTGAACAGGACTGAACACAACCGACAACTGAGAAACTTTGGGACAAGTTTGCACGATCACGGAAAAAGGCAACAAGTACAAAGTAAATGTAGAAATAAAATTAAACTATCTGGAAATATTCAGATTGAAGTGAAACATAGAAAAATGATACTAATGGAAGAAACAGACAGACCGACAATAGATGGAAAAGCAGATCGAAACTTCTGAGAGATGTTGAACTGCAATAAATTGTGGTCATCAAAGTTTAAATCAGGTTTGGCCCAATTGTTGCTGATGAATCGCATTAATTTCCTGCTGGATTTTGCTGTACGAATTGATGCAATACTTCCTATCAGACAACCGTTTTTGGAACAGATTGCCTGTGAAAATAACATTTTCCCCTCGGTTTGTCTCTATCCAAGGAAACTAAAAACTGAAATGTAATATGCATCATAGAATCGAGTGCGGCAGGATTACATTCGGCCCTTTGCGTAGATGCTTATCCTCTTTCAATCCAATCAAATTGTTCCAACCAATCCAAATTTTCAACGTTGCGCTGCATTTTTAACAGGTCCAGCACAGGTCGATTTTTCAATTTTGAAAGTTACGACTAATGTGATCCCAACACACTTCTGACATTGCATTCAGATCGGAAGAAATTGTGTGTAAAATAAAATATAACTTATTAACCATTTGAACAGATTTTATATTCAAAAAAGTATAACTGTTCGAACCGGCTGCAAATTCAGACAAAGACACCAGTGGGGATGCACTCACAAACACCCGGGAACCAGAGAATATATGAACAATAATGTTCAATTTTTATCCGCCAGATTCCAGTTCCTTGGTGTCCAAGAATCCGCCTTTCCAAACCTCTGCTGCCGGTGACACAGTTACATGAAACTGGGAATATTCAGGGTTCTGTCAGTACACAGTACACTGGTACCATCAGTCCCCAGGACAGGCTCTGGAATACCTGCTTCAGAGTCACACTTCAGGAGACGAACATACCGCTGCCGGAGAAAGAATCTCTGCTTCCATCTACACTGCCAAGAAAATCAGCCGGTTAAAGATCTCTGAACTGCAACTGAGCGACTTCCGCTGTGTATTACGCTGCACTGAGCCGGAACACAGCACAGCGATGCAGAGCACGGAGAGAGCTGGGCAAAAACCTGAACATGGCGAGGGTTACACACACACAGTGATATAGAGCACGGAGAGAGCTGTACAGAAACCTGACCATGGTGAGGATTACACACCACACGCAGTGATACAGAGCACGGAGAGAGCTGTACAGAAACCTGAACATGGTGAGGATTACACACACAGTGATACAGAGCACGGATAGAGCTGTACAGAAACCTGACCATGGTGAGGATCACACCACAGTGATATAGAGCACGGAGAGAGCTGTACAGGCACCTGAACATGGTAAGGATTACACACACAATGACATAGAGCACGGAGTGGAGCAACGGAAAGCCCGAATGTGAAAGGATTGCAGTAACGTCCTTGATAAATGTGAGGTAATCAATTTTGGTGGAAAAACAGCAAAAGGAATAATTATTTAAATGATAAAATATTAAAACATGCTGCTGTGCAGAGGGGCCTGGGTGGCCTCGTACCTGAGAAAGGACATACTGGCGCTGGAGGGTGTTCAGAGGATATTCACGAGGTTAATCCTAGATCTGAGGCAATTGGATTAGGAGGAGAGGTTGAGTAGACTGTAACTGTTCTCGTGGAATTTAGAAGGATCGGGGGGGATCTTATAGAAACATATAAAATTAAGAAGGAATAGATAGGATATATTCGGGGGCTGTTCCCTCTGGCGGACGAAAGCAGAGCAAGAGGGCATAGGCTCAAAATAAGGGAAAGTAGAACATAGAAGAACATAGAACATAAAACAGTACAGCACAGTGCAGGCACTTCGGTCCAAGATGTTATGCTGACCATTTATCCTACTCTAAGATCAACCTATCCTACACCCCTTCAATTTACTGCTGCCCAAGTGCCTGATTAAGAGTCGCCTAAATGTCGCTAATGACTCTGACTCCACCACCTCTGCTGGCAGTGCTTTCCACACACCCACCACTCTCTGTGTAAAGAACCTACCTCTGACATCTCCCCTATACCCTCCTCCAATCACCTTTAAATTATGTCCCCCTCATGACAGCCCGGGGAAAAGTCTTTGGCTATCCACTCTATTCATGCCTCTCATCACCTTGTACACCTCTATCAAGTGACCTCTCTGCCGTCTTCACTCCAGCGAAAAAAAGCCCTAGCTCCCTCAACCTTTCTTCATAAGACTTGCCCTCCAGTCCAGGCAGCATCCTGCTAAATCTAACTAGAGTTTTATAAGCTGCAGCAAAACATCGCGGCTCTTAAACTTAATCCCCCTGTTAATGAAATCCAACACACCATACGCCTTCTTAACAACCCTATCAACCTGGGTGGCAACTTTGAAGGATCTGTGTACGAGGACCCAATATCCCTCTGTTCCTCCACACTTCCAAGAATCCTGCCTTTAACCGATTATTCAGCATTCAAATTCGACCTTCCAAAATGAATCACTTCACATTTATCAAGGTTGAACTCCATCTGCCACTTCTCAGCCCAGCTCTGCAACCTGTCAATGTCCTTTTGTAACCTGCAACAACCCTCAACACTATCTCCAACTCCACTAACCTCGTGTCATCGGCAAACTTATAACCCACCCGTCCACTTCCTCATCCAAGTCATTTATAAAAAAACAAAGAGCAGAGGGTCCCAGAACAGATTCTTGCGGGACACTGGTCACCGACCTCCAGGCAGAATAATTTCCATCCACTACCACTCGCTATCTTCTTTCGGCCAGTGAATTATGTATCCAGACAGCCAAATTTCCCTGTACCCATGTCCCCTAACTTTCTGAATGAGCCTGCCATGGGAACCTATCAAGTGCCTTACTGAATCCATATACACCACATCCACTGCCCGAGCTTCGTGAATGTGTCTCGCCACATCCTCAAAGAATTCAATGAGGCTTGTGAGGCATGACCTGCCCCTCACGAAGCCATGCTGACTATCTTTAATCAAACTATGTTTTTAAAAAATAATCATAAATCCCATATCTCAGAATCCTTTCCAATAGTTTGCTCACCACAGATGTAAGACTGATGTGTCTGTAATTCCCAGGGATTTCCCTATTTCCTTTCTTGAATAGGGGAACAGCATTCGCCTCTGCCCCATCATCCGGTTACTGCTCCAATGGAGAGTTAGGACGCAAAGATCATCGCCAACGGCGGAGCAATCTGCTCCCCCACCTTCCGGTAGTAACCTTGCGTATATCCCATCAGCCCCAAGGGACTTATCTATCCTGATGCTTTTCAAATTTCCAGCACATCCTCCTTCTTAAAATCAACCTGTTCTAGTCTATTAATCTGGTTCACACTGTTTCTCATGGGCAACAAGGTCCCTTTTCTCAAATGAATACTGAAGCAAAGTATTCATTTAGGGCCTCCCCCATCTCGTCATTCTCTAGGCACAAGTTCCCTCCACTATCCCTAATCGGCCCTCCTCTCACTCTGATCATCCTCTTATTTCTCATATAAGTGTAGAACGCCTTGGGGTTTTCCCTAATCCTTCCCACCCAGGGCTTTTTCATGCCCCCTTCTAGCTCTCCTCGGTCCATTTTTGAGTTCCTTCCTGGCGACCTTGTAACACTCTAGAGCCGAGTCAGATCCTTGCTTCCTCAAACTTACGTAAGCTTCCTCCTTCCTCTTGACTAGAAGCTCCACTGCTCTTGTCATCCAAGGCTCCTTTACCTTACCATTCCTTCCTCGTCTTAGTGGGACAAAACTATTCAGCACTCTCAGCAAGTGCTTCTTAAACAATCCCCACATTATTGTTTTGCATGTCCCAAGAAAAAATGTTCCCACTTTATGCTCCTCAGCTCCTGCCTAATAGCAGTATAATTTCCTCTCCCCCAATTAAATACCTTCCCATACTGTGTGTTCCTATCCCTCTCCTTGACGATGGTAAAGGGGCAAGGAGTTGTGGTAACTGTCACCGAAATCCTTTCCCACCGAGACATCTGGCACCTGGCCTGGTTCGTTGCCGAGCACCAAGTCCAATATTACCTCCCCCCTAGTCGGCCTATGTAAATATTGAGTCAGGAATCCTTCCTGTACACACCTGACAAAATCTGCTCAATCGAAACGATTTTGCACTAAGGAGGTTCCAGGTCAATATTAGAGAAGTTGAAGTCACCCATGACAACAGTTCTGTTACTTCTGCACCTTTCCAAGATCCGCCGCCCAATCTGTTTCCTCTATCTCTCTGCTGCTATTGGGTAAAAGTAGATTTAGGACTGAAGTTAGGAGGAACCTCTTCACCCAACGGGTCGTGAATCGATGGAATGCCCTGCCCAGTCAATAGGTTGATGCTCCTTCATTAATGTTTTCAGATAAAGATAGTTTTGAAGCATAAAGGAATAAAGGGTTATGGTGTTCGGGCGGGAAAGTGGAGCTGAATTCACAAAAGATCAGCCACTCTCATTGAATGGCGGAGCAGACTACGAAAGGTCAGATGGCCTACTCTTGCTCCATGTTCTAATGTTTAACAGTGATACAGAGCACGAGGAGAGTCCAAGGTCTTCACCATTTCGGGGATTGGAGATCGGTGAAAGGAACAGGCAAGCACTCCCACACATAGACACAAAGAAATGCATTGAATCTCGACGAATGTATTTATAATTAACTTTGCATATTGGGGGCAGAAAAGAAATTCGTTACACTCGTCAGTTTTCACATTCCTTCTTGTTCATTGGAAATGTCAATGTGCTTCTCTCTGCCCTCACAAAATAAATAATTCACTTAAAGCTTGAACTGCATGAAAGAACAAGAGACCTGAACTTTTTGGGCAAAATTCGTTGACTGTAGCTGTTAAAGTGATTATTAAAACATACGATTTGGTGGGCTTCAGACACATGTGCATGATACAAAAGAGAGAAATTGCTGGTGACCGTTGATAAATAACTGGTTCTCCCTGAAATGGAAAATTGGGTGCGGTTCTGGAAATCGCACTTCAGGTTCTATATTAACTCTTTAGAAAGTGTACCCAGACGTTGACGAGAATGAGTCTTAGAAACATATGTAGTGTAGGCAAAATAGGAGCAGAAAGAGGCCATTCGGCTCTTCAATCCCGCTCTGCCATTCATTATGATCATGGCTGATCATCCAACTCAATAGCCTAATCCCGGTTCCCCCATATCTTTAGATCCCCTTCCCCCTAAGGGCTGTATCTAACTGCTCCTTGAAAACATACTAGGTTTGGCCTCACCTACTGCCTGTGGTAACGAATTCCACAGGCTCACCCACTCTCTGGGTGAAGACATTTCTCCTTGTCCTCTGTCCTAAATTGTCTACCCCTTATCCTCAGTCTGTGACACCTGGTTCTGGACACACCCAGCTTCGAGAACATCCATATTCCCGGTCCCTGTCCTGTTAGAATTTTACAGCTTTCTATGCGATCTCCCCGCAGTCTTCTGAACATTCAGCGAATACAAGTCTAACCAATACAATCGAGCCTCGTATGTCAGACCTGCCATCCCAGGAATCAGTCTGGTAAACGTTTGTTGCACTCACTCCATAGATAGAACTTCCTTCCTCAGATAAGGAGACCAAAACTGCTCACAATATTCCAGGTATGGCCTTGCCATGGCCCTGTATAATTGCAGCAAGTTATCCCTGCTCCTGTACTCGAATCCTTCGTCATGAAGACCAGCAGACCATTTGTCTTCTTTACCACCTGCTGTACCTGCATGGTTACCTTCAGTGACCAGGGGCGGAATTCTCTGACCCCCGGGATGTCAGACAATCGCCCGGGGTCGGCGTCAATCCCGCCCCTGCCGTGGCCAAATTCTCCGCCACCCCAGGAATCGGCGGGGGCGGGAATCGCGCCGCGTGGGTCAGCCGGCCCTCTGCCGTGATTCTCCGGCCTGCGATGGGCAGACGTCCCCCCGCTGACAGCCTCCTCCACCGGCGGGAATCAAAGCACGATTGTGCCGGGCGGGGATTGGGTGTCGTGGGCGGGCCGCCGGGTCCACCACGGTGGCCTGGCCCACGATCGGGAGCCACCGATCGTGGGCGGGCCTGTTGCCAGGGGGGCACTCTTTTTCTTCTTGCCTCGCCATAGCCTTCACCATGGTGGGTGCGGAAGAGATCCCCTCCCCTGCGCATGCCCAGTCTAACGTCAGCAGCCGCTAGGGCACTGGCGCATGCGCGGACTTCCACCGGCCGGCGAAGGCCTTTTGGTCCCGGCTGGCGGGACGCCAAAGGCTGTTCACGCCGGCCGGCGGAGCGGGAGCCACTTCGGCGAGGGCCTAGCTCCTAAAGGTGCAGAGAATTCCGCACCTTTGGGGAGGCCCGACGCCGGAGTGGTTCATGCCACTCCGTCCCGCCGTGACACTCCGCCCCGCGGGGCAGGGCAGAATCCCGGCCCAGGTCTTTTTGCATGTTCCCCTCTCCTAATTTATGTCCAACCTGATAATAGTCTGCTTTCTTTTTTTCTACCAAAGTGGATAACTTCGCATTTATTCATATTATACTGTCATTCATTTGCCCACTCACTCAACTTGTCGAAATCACACTGAAAGATCACTGCATCTTCCTCACAGCTCACCCTCCCACCCAACTTGTGTCATCTGCAAATTTGGAAATTTTACATTTTGTTCCCTCATCTAAATCGTCAAATATATTGTGAATAGCTGGGGTCGTAGCACCGATCCCAGGTACCACACTGGTCACTGCCTGTCAATTTGAACCACCCGTTAATTCCTTATGTTTGTTTCCTGTCTGGCCAACCAGTTTCTATCCATCTCACTGCCCACAATTCCATGCTGTTTAATTTTACAAGTATTCAATCAATCATCTTCTTACCCATTTGGATGGCAGATGTCGGAGCTCACAAAATCACAGAAACATGGCGCACTATAGTCATAGAAATACGTCTGCCATTTTCCTTCAAGTAAGAAGTCTTACAACACCAGGTTAAAGTCCAAACAGGTTGTTTCAAACACGAGCTTTCGGAGCGCAGCTCCTTCTTCAGGTGATGGTTTTCCTTCAATGTTAGATATCAATGTCCTGGCAGCGTGTGAGGTCACGGTAACTGCCTGTGTCGCCCATATATTCGGGGTCAGGAGATCACAGCGTATCTACAGACTGCGCTCAGCGTTAGAACATCCAGTTTTGAAACCCTGTTAATCTCAGGGCATTTGAAGGGCCTGCATCACTCGAGCTGTTTATCCATTTAGAATTTGAGGGGAGCTAAGGTTGTTTGGAATACGATTGAGAAGAAACGATATTGTAAATAATTTATTCGGGGGAGCTGACTAAATATCAAATGTTTATTTCGCTAAATATAAATGATTTCATGCAAATTATTTCATTTAAAGCAGAAAGTGGAAGGGGCTGGTTTAGCTCACTGAGCTAAATCGCTGCTTTTAAAGCAGACCAAGCAGGCCAGCAGCACGGTTCTTCCCGGACCAGCCTCCCCGAGCAAGCGCCGGAAGGTGGCGACGAGGGGCTTTTCACAGTAACTTCATTGAAGCCTACTTGTGACAATAAGTGATTTTCATTTCATTTTCAATTTCATTTCAGTTGTCTTTCAAGGATTACATGTCATTATGTGATGTTAATGTACAACAACACAGATATCTCGATTTTGTTCTTAATGTATGGATACAGACTAAAGCGTAAGGTTTAGATGCAATTATAATCAGTACATGGAGGAGAAATAATATAGACAGAACCTATTGTATTAACATAGGACACAGGGTGCAAAAATCAATACTTAGCGCATTCAAACCGACAGAGATACAGTGTAATGCAACAATGTTGATCCGGAAGAGATACAGTGCAATGGCAATAATGTTGATCAGCTATGCATTAACAGTGAAACAGCCAATTATAATAATCAAAGCGGCCTAGGATAGATACAAAAATATCCTTATATTTCCTTAAGTGATTTCGTCTCAATTTTCTTCACATCTCTCACGTGATACACTTCGTGCTGTTTCATGGCGTCAAACGCAATGACGTTTCATGGTGTAAATTCAATTTCTGAGAAGACTTTGTATGGTCAGTATAGTCGTTAGTGGCGTGCCGGATAATTTATATTCTGTGGGTTTAATATGGATTACTTGGAATCCGATATCTTGCATGTGAATCTAACTTCTGGGGCCTCACGGTAGCATGGGTGGTTAGCATCAATGCTTTACAGCTCCAGGGTCCCAGGTTCGATTCCCGGCTGGGTCACTGTCTGTGTGGAGTCTGCACGTCCTCCCTGTGTGTGCGTGGGTTTCCTCCGAGTGCTCGCGTTTCCTCCCACAGTCCAAAGATGGCGGGTTAGGTGGATTGGCCATTCTATATTGCCCGTAGTGTAAGGTTTAATGGGGGGGATTGTTGGGATGTGGGTTTAAGTAGGGTGATCATTGCTCGGCACAACATCAAGGGCCTGTTCTGTGCTGTACTATTCTATTCTATTCTGTTATGTGAGCATTCGACAGCAGGTGACTGTTACTGTCCATTCTGATTGTTTCCTGCTCTAATGTCATTGAGCTAAGCTGGCTTCTGTCTCGTGTTATAATATTTCTTTGTGTCTGACCATAATGACCATTCCACATGTTGTAAGCAGTCCTTATATTTGCCCAATTATCATTCAGGAATATCCTGGGCTGCACAACACACACAGACTGGTTGTCATCTTCCTGGGGTCTCCCAAAATTCTAACTCCTCCAATATGACATGAAAATAACTGCTGAAACTGTTTTTGTTCACGCAACTGTAAATAATTTTAGATACTAATTGCCTCCCCCAGATTTCGAATTGTATAAATGCGGGTTTTTGACCTTGTCATAAATAATCTCTGTGGACGGACTGCAGAATGCACGGCCAGATAACTGGTGTAATTTAGCCATTTACTACCCAATTCTTGCTGCCATTGAGTTCCGGTAAGTTGCTGCACTAACTCATTGACTTGAAGAATCACTGTTTTATGAAGTTACTTCAACCCATTGCAACTAACAACATGATATAATCATCCCCGCGAGTTTTTAAACCTTATTTGAGCAAGGGAAGCTTAGATCATCCTCATTTAAATATGTCTTAATTTTAAAAAGCTCGGGCCATAATCATTAGTTTCTGACACATCAGTTGATCTGGGGTTATTCCTTGCCATATCGAGGCTCGGCTGCCAATGTCAGTTGCCTGGATAAAATTAATAATATTTTGGTCACCTTTTCGAAATCAATAGTACCTGATCTACAGGTAGATAACTTAAGAATGCAACCTTTAGGTAGATTTGAATTCGTATGTAAGTCTAAATCGATCAGTAGCGAATTATTACCATGTAATACAATTGACTTGAATTACGATAGAATTGCTTTGAGGTGAATTACACTTCGGGGGGATCCGGAATGAGCTGCAGATTCACCGTCAGCTATTTCATTTTTTCGCTTAACATGAAGATTCAGCTGCTTAAAATGATGGGGGATTGAAATTGCTATTGCGTTGTAATCCTAACTGGCGTCCAGTTTTGCACTTGATCTGCTTTTCTGTCGCGTTGATATTACAGGAGAAGAAAACCGGGCCGAGCGTAAAACAAACGAATTTAATCGCTGAAACATTCGTCCAGCTACTGCATTACTCGACCAGTGACACAGCCACTTCATTCATCTTCCCTGTACGGTTGCGAGTACTCTGACTGTGCTCTTCAATAACTATTTTACAGAGCCATTGTTGAGGTTGGGCAAAAGATATTACAGACGAATCGTAGATATTTGGTGGGAATCATGTAATGTTCAGTGAAGGGGAGATTGCGGTTATGTTCCTGGATTCATGATCAAGAGACACGAGTTCAAAACGCAGAATTTAATTTAAATTCAGATAACAAAAATATGGAATTAACTGATATTATCATTAATGATGATTATGAAACTACCAGTGACAGCAGAAAGTTCACCAGGTTCCACAACGTCCTTTATTGAAGAACATCAACACTAGCGGATATATAATTCCAGATTCACAGCGATATAATTGAACATTAACAGTTCTCTGAAATGACTCATGAAACCACTCAGTCGGTAAGTCGTGGCTCACAATAGCCTTTCAATGGTTCGAATCGACGGACAATAAATGTAATCAATTGTGGTGCTTCTAAGACGCCAAATCAATTGAATGAATAACTTAAAATGATCTGACGTTTTTTAAAAAGTCATTTTTAAAGGATGCGGCCGTCGCTGGCGCGGCCAGCAATTGTTTCCCGTGCTTAATTGCTCTTCAGAAGGTGTTGGTGGTGATCTGCCTTCTTGAGCACTGCAGTCCATGTAGAGTAGACACGCCTACTGTGCTGTTAGGGAGGGTGCTCCACGATTTTACCCAGCGACAGTGAAGGGACGGGAAGATGTCCAGGTCAGGATGGTGAGTGACATTGTCGGAGAACCTCCCGGTGGTAGTATCTGCTGTTTTTCCTCCTTCGAGGTGGTAGCAGTCGTGGGTTTCGAAGGTGTTGATGAGGGAATGTTACTGAGTTCCTGCAATGAATCTTGTAAATTTGTATACCGATGCTACAAAGCTTCGGTAGTGGAGGAATTAATGTTTGTGGAAAGGGTGTCAATCAAATAGGCTGATTTGTGCTGGATGGTTTTGAGCTTATTGAGCATTATTGGAGCTGCACTCATCTAAGCAAGTATTCCATTCCGTTCCTGGCTTGTACATTGTAGATGGTGGACAGGCTTTGGGGGCGGGGCGAAGGGTGGGGGGGGGGGGGGGGGGGGGTTGCACAGGGACGTTACGATCAAAGGGTAAGATAATCGCGGTAGGATTCTGAGCCTTTAACCTGCGTACATCAATATAAGTGGTTGAGGCAGAGGACAGCATGCACCAGGTCGCGCCTGTTCTGCATTCAATAAACTCCTGACTGTTATTCGGATTAAAATCCATTTTGCCGCACCATATGTGACTTGGTTCTCTCAGCCAGCAAATGCTGTCCATCTAAGCCTTGAATATTGAATATATATTTAACAATAAAGAGACCCAGAGCCATCTTGGCAGAGAATTCTAAAACAACACATCTATTTTTTGTGAATAAATTTGTGCTCCTCTCAGTCCGAAATAACCTTTCCTTTATTCTGAAGTGATTCGCCATGAATCCAGAATCTTCGGGCACGACCTCTCTCCATAGATTCTGTCACGCCCTTTGAGAATGTTGTTTGTTTCAAGCAGATGGTCTCTTCGATATTTCAGACAATATAAACCTAATTTGTTTCGCCTCCGTCAGAGAACAAAGAACATAATTTCTCATCAGAATGGAAACTGGCTTCCGAGCCAGCGGTTTCTGAGTCGCACATCATTCGATGTTTCTTCAGTTGTATTAAACTGACACATCCGATTTGTTTAGAATATTCCCTTACATACTTTTTAAAACAGAATTTGCAGTGCATTTACAGCTTTTTGGCCCATCGAGTCTGCACCGGCTCTTGGCAAGAGCAGCCTACTTAAGCCTACGCTTTACCCGATCCAAAAACACAATAGCCCCACCTAACCTTTTTAGACAAGATGTGGAGATGGCGGCGTTGGAGTGGGGTGGGCACAGTAAGAAGTCTTACAACACCAGGTTAAAGTCCAACAGGTTTGTTTCAAACACCATCTTTCCGAAAGCTCGTGTTTGAAACAAACCCTGTTGGACTTTAACCTGGTGTTGTAAGGCTTCTTACTGCCCTTTGTAGACAGTAAAGGACAATTTAGGTAACAAGACCAATCCACCTAACCTGCGCATCTTTGGACTGTGGGAGGAAACCGGAGCACCCGAGGGAAACTCACGCAGACACGGGTAGAACGTGTAAACTCCACAAAGGGAGTCACCCGAGGCCGGAATTGAACCTGGGACCCTGGAGCTGTGATGCAGCAGTGCTAAACATTGTGCAACCGTGCCTCCCTTGTGTCACCGTGTCGCCCTCGTCTCATTATATACTTCAAAAATACAAATGTAACTAATATGTCACCTATGTTGACAGGCTTTTCCCGTTTACCTGATACATGATCCAAAATTCGAATGCCAAATATTGAACGTGACCTTCAGATCTTTAACCGTTTCGTCCTTCGCTATGAAATGGCCGCCTTCAATCGCATTTACTTTCGTCCTCAATCTGCTTCTTGAATGCTTTCCTTAAACTTACCTGCTTGTCCAATTATTCGACATCTGGCACAATACCTTCTCATGTGGCGAGGTGTCAAATTTTGATGTATCAATCTTCTCTGAAGCAACTTGAGACACCTTTTGCTTTAAAGGTGCTGCATAAATTTAGGATGGCCTTGCAGCTATTTTTAAAACAGAATTGACATTAAAAATCCCAGAATAACTGTGTTAGGTGTCCTCTATAACGAAGATGAACTGGAAAATGTCACAATTATGCCGTGTGCATGGTGGAATATGTTTAGTAACTTTATAATTTTAATCTTCTTGTATCTCTCAGTTAACTTGGTGGCGATTGTGGTCCTCTCCAGGGGAAGATGTGGTCTCTCCAAATGCATCACTCGGTATCTGGTGTCTATGGCAGTGACTGATCTCCTAGTCGTTGTCACCCGCTGTCATATTCAATCGGATTATTGGCATCTATTTTCCAGTTAGCTTTATGTCATTGACTCCGGCATGCACTCTGAGCACCGTGATAATCTATGCGGCCACCGAGAGTTCTGTCTGGTTAACCGTCGCTTTCACCTTTGATCGTTATATCGCCATTTGCTCCCAGAAACTGAAGACAAACTATTGCACCGAGAAAACAGCAGCTGTGGTGATAGGAACCGTTTGTTTGTTGAGCTGTTTCAAAAGCATTCCCTGGTACTTTATGTATGAACCACTCTATATAATGAACAATGTACCGTGGTTTTGTAACATAAAATCAAGCTTCTCCACCTCACTTGCATGGATAGCCTATGACTGGTTTGCACATGTATTAAATCCAGGTCTGCCCTTCCTCCTGATTTTGCTATTCAATGCTTTGACCGTCAGGCACATTCTGGCGGCCAGTAGATCCCGCCGGAGACTCCGGGATAACAGCAGTGGTGAGAATCAGAGTGATCCAGAGATGCTGAAGAGGAGGAAGTCTATTGTCTTACTCTTCGCCATCTCCGGAAGCTTTGTTCTGTTGTGGATGACGTATTTTGTCGATTTCCTGTACGTGAAAATTACAAATGAACCTTATTTGGTAGGATCCAATTTCAATGACCCCAGATTTATTCGCCAAGAAAGTGGAAACATGCTTCAGCTGCTGAGCAGTTGCACCAACACGTGCATTTATGCAGTGACACAGAGAAAATTCAGAGAAGAGTTGAGGAATGCGGCAAAATATCTTGGAAATCTCATAGTAAACTTAGTCAAGTAGCAAAGACAAAGGGTTTGGTTTAGATTATAAATCAAAATATATCTTGCAGTTTCAGAATGTTTGCTCTTGACATATGGGGTGAAATTAATCTTCGGCAGCCATTAGGAACCTGCCACCAGTTTTCCCTTCTCTCCGCTGACTTGCCAAGTGCCGAAAATTGAACTAGGTGTAGAGTAGACAGTTGGGTTCTAATTACCAGGTTTGTGTGTCCAGCCCTTTCTATTTTGTCTCAACCCTTCTTCAGAGATTTTCCCTTCGGAACATAAGAAATGAGAGATTCTGCTTTGCCATTTAGTGCGATCGGGACTGAACTTCCAGATGAAATCCATGATTCTGCTCTGTCCCTTTTTTCTTGAAATCACACAGTGCCTCAAAATCTATCAATATCAACCTTGAATATGTCCACGTACAACGACAACCAAATGACATCGAGAAATCCAAATTTGTAACTGTGTGAATTCAGCTATTTTCATAACTATAGCCTCAATCCCTTCTCCAGAAAATCTCCAGAATCCTTACTTAACCCTATTTAGGCGGAGAAACAGCTTCTCAATCAAAATGCTGTTAGGTTCCAAGAGATTTAATAACATTTCAATGAGATCGTTTCCCATGCTTTGAATCTAGAGCTCGACTCATTCCAGGGAATATTCAGCCAGTCTCTCGCCAGGCTTTCTCCTCCGGTACAAAAAGATAGTATTAGTGTCCTGGTAGATTTTCATTCATTAGAAGTTATAAGCGAAAAATTAAAATAAGTAAGTAGAATATATTGTTTGACGATTTACCCTGAATGAATCATTGAACAATTTAAGCGAAGGGTGCTGATACCTGTGAGAATCATTTTGCACATCAGTTAATTCCACAGGCCTGTATGTTCAACCGATACCTTTGTCTATGTATTTACATTGTGTACCTTGTGTTGCATTGTTACGTATTTTCTTTTCATGTACTGAATGATTTGTTTGAGCTGCACGCAGAAAAATACTTTTCTCTGTTCCTCTGTCCACGTAACATAAACAAATCCAATCCAATGCCGAACATGAACAAACCAATCATGTCAAAGCCCTCAGGATCTTCAACATTTAAGTCAACTCGCTTCTTACTCTTCTAAACTCTCACACACATTCTGTCTATATGCACATCTGATTTGAGTTCAGATTTCAATCACAAAGTATTGGACATTACATTCTCAGCAGGCCTGACAGCGTCTCTATAGAGAGAAAGGAGCTAACGTTTCACGTCTGGATGACTCTGTGTCAAAACTTTGAGCAACAACGTTAGCCGCATCGGCAAATTTGGAAATTTCAATCAATACATAACATGGAAGTTGAATAATACAAAACAGTAGTCCTAGTACTGTACTTGAGGGAACATTGTTTACCAGCAAAAACAAGGTTACCTTGACTTTTGTCCCTAAGACAACAGGGGGAGAAAATGAAATTGTCCAAATTGCAGTCTCTCCCAAGAATAACTTGGGAGAGACTGCAGACTACACGATACCAAGGAAGAAGGTTATCTCGGATTGCAACGGGACCTTGATCCATTGGCTGCTGGGCCGATGAATAACACATGATGTTTAATTTAGTTGAATGTGTGGTAGATCGAATCGGGGCAGGATATCCTCACTTAGTGGAAGGGAGTTGGGCAGAGTTATAGAACAAAGAGGTCAAGGAGTACAGGTTCATAGCTCCTTAAAAGTGGTGTCACGGAGGTCAGGTTGGTGAAGAAGGCACGATTGGTTTCATTGGTCAGAACATTGAATTCAGGAGTTGGGACATCATGTTGAAATTTGCAAGACATTAGTGAAGCCACACTTGGAGTACAGTGTACAGTTCTGGTCAGTCTATTATAGAAACGACATTATTATCCGGTTTAGCACAGTGAGCTAAATAGCTGGCTTGGAATGCAGAACAAGGCAGCAGCGCGGGTTCAATTCCCGTGTCGGCCTCCCCGAACTGGCGCCGGAATGTGGCGATTAGGGGCTTTTCACAGTAACTTCATTGAAGCCTACCTGCGACAATAAGTGATTATTATTATTGCCGAGAAAGTGCAGAAAAGATTTACTAGGATGCTACCGGACTTGATGGTTTGAGTTATAAGTAGAGGCTGGATAAAGTGGGACTTTTTTTCCCTGGAGCGTCGATGGCTTTGGGATGATCTCAAAGAGGTCTGTAAAATAATGAGTGGCATAGGCAAGGTAGAGAGGCAATATCTTTCCCCAAAAGTAGGGGAGTCTAAAACTAGAGATCATAGGTTTCATGTGTGAGGGAAGAGATACAAAAGGATCCAGAGGTGCACTTTTTTCTTTTAAAAAAAAAATAATTTTTATTGAAATTTTTACAAAATATAAACATCACAACAATATTAACAAAACAACCGCGGTAACAACCCAAGAACAATACCCACCGAACTTCAAAAGCAACTACAAGCAAAAGAAAAAACAAAAGAACACCCAAACAACAAAAGGGAAAGAGATAACACCCGCCACATCCCACAAACCCATGTAGACAGTTCTCCCTCCCCCAGCACTGGGCATGCCCAAAACATATGGGTGTGGTTCGCTGGGCTCCCCGAGCACCTAGCACACCTAGCACACCTGTCCTCGCCCCCGAAACACCTACTCATCTCGTCCCAGTCATGTGGGCCCTATGCAGCATCTCGAACTGTATGAGGCTAAGCCTTGTGCAAGAAGAGGAGGAATTCACTCTCTCCAGGGCATCCGCCCACGTCCCCTCCTCAATCTCCTCACCCAGCTCCTCTTCCCATTTACCCTTCAGTTCCTCCAGCGAGGCCTCGTCTACCTCCTGCATCACCCGGTATATGTCCGAAATTCTCCCTCCTCCAACCCACACCCCTGAGAGCACCCTGTCCCGCACCCCACGTGGGGGCAGCAAGGGGAACTCCTCCACCTGCTGCCTGGCAAACACCCTCACCTGTATGTACCTAAACATGTTCCCCGGGGGAGCCCAAACTTCCCCTCTAACTCCCCCAAGCTTGCGAACCTCCCCTCCACAAACAGATACCTCAACCTCCTAACCCCTGAACAGGAACAAAAGCCTCGCGAGCACCGTCATCTTAACGGACTGCACCCTCCCCGCCAGTGACAGTGGTAACATATCCCACCTCTTAAACTCATCCTCCATCTGCTCCACCAACCTTGTGAGGTTTCTTTAGAATAGAATAGAATAGTACAGCACAGAACAGGCCCTTCGGCCCTCGATGTTGTGCCGAGCAATGATCACCCTACTCAAACCCACACATCTACCCTATACCCGTAACCCAACAACCCCCCCCCACTAACCTGAAGGTTGAGCTTGTGCAGGGCCCCCCAACTCCCAGCCACCTGGACACCTAGGTACCTGCAGCTCTTCCCTCCCTGCTTCAGTGGGAGCCTACCAATCCCCTCCTACTGATCCCCGGGTGCACCACAAACAACTCACTCTTGCCCAGGTTCAACTTATACCCAGAGAAACCCCCGAATTCACTAAGAATCCTCATCACCTCCGGCATCCCCCCAGCGGGTCCGCCACATACAGCAACAAGTCGTCCGCATAAAGCGACACTCGATGCTCCTCCCCACCCCGTACCAGGCCCCTCCAGTTTCCTGACTCCCTCAACGCCATGGCCAGGGACTCAATCGCCAATGTGAAGAGCAAGGGGGACAGGGGGCACCCCTGTCTCGTCCCCCAGTACAGCCGAAAGTACTCCGACCTCCTCCTATTTGTGGCTACACTCACCACCGGGGCCTCGTAGAGCAGCCTCACCCACCGGATAAACCCCTCCCCAAACCCAAACCTCTCCAACACCTCCCACAGATACTCCCGCTCAACCCTATCAAAGGCCTTCTCCGCATCCAATGCCACCACTATCTCCGCCTCCCCTTCCACGGCTGGCATCATAAAGACATTGAGGAGCCTTCGCACGTTCGTATTCAACTGCCTTCCCTTCACTAACCCCGTCTGGTCCACATGAATGACCCCGGGCACGCAATCCTCTATTCTAGTGGCCAGGATCTTTGCCAGCAGCTTAGCGTCGGCGTTTCGCAGCGAAATCGGCCTCTGTGACCCGCACTGCAGAGGGTCCTTGTCCCGCTTCAGGATCAAGGAAATCACCGCCCGTGACATAGTTGGGGGCAAAGCCCCCCCCCCACC
Organism: Scyliorhinus canicula; assembly: GCF_902713615.1. NCBI lineage: Eukaryota > Metazoa > Chordata > Chondrichthyes > Carcharhiniformes > Scyliorhinidae > Scyliorhinus > Scyliorhinus canicula. The sequence goes on from NW_024055445.1 coordinate 25,311, forward strand.
CCCCCTTGCCTCGTTAAAGGTCCGGACCAACAGGGGACCCACAGGTCCACATACCTTTTATAAAATTCCGCCGGAAACCCGTCCAGCCCCGGCGCCTTCCCCGACTGCATGCTCCCTATCCCTTTGACCACCTCCTCCAGCTCGATCGGCACCCCCAGTCCCTCCACCTGCCCCTCCTCCACCCTCGGGAATCGCAGTTTGTCCAAGAAGCGCCCCATTCCACCCCCTCCACCGTGGGTTCTGACCGGTAAAGTTCCCCATAGAAGCCCCTGAAGACCCCATTAACATCTACCCCCCTCCGCACCACCTTCCCAGCCTTATCCGTCACTCCCCCAATCTCCCTGGCCGCATCCCGCTTTCGGAGCTGGTGTGCCAGCATCCTGCTCGCCTTCTCCCCATAATCATACACCGCCCCCTGTGCTTTCCTCCACTGAGATTCCGCCTTTCTGGTAGTCAATAGGTCGAACCTGGCCTGAAGGCTACGCCTCTCCCCCAGCAATCCCTCCTCCGGAGCCTCCGCTTATCTCCTATCCACCCTCACCATCTCCCCTATCAGTCTCTCCCTCTCCCTCTGATCCCCCCTCTCCCTATGGGTTCGGATGGAAACCAACTTCCCTCTAGTCACCACCTTCAATGCCTCCCAGACCGTCCCCACTCGGACGTCCCCGTTGTCATTGGCCTCAAGGTACCTCTCGATACACCCCGAACCCTCTCGGCCACCTCCTCATCTGCCAGCAGCCCCACCTCCAAGTGCCAGAGCGGACGTTGGTCCCTCCCTTCTCCCAGCCCGAGGTCCACCCAGTGCGGGGCATGATCTGAAATGGCAATGGTGGAGTATTCCACATCCTCCACCCTCGAAACCAACCCCCTGCTCAGGACAAAGAAATCAATCCTCGAGTAGGTCTTATGTATGTGGGAGAAAAACGAGTACTCCCTGGCCCTTTGCCTCGCAAACCTCCAGGGATCCCCCCCCCCCCCCCCCCACCCCCAAATCTGGTCCATAAATCCCCTCAACATCTTAGCTGCCACCGGCCTCCTACCTGTCCGGGACTTGGATCGATCCAATGGGGGATCCAGTACCGTGTTGAATCCCCCACCATCAGGCCCCCCACCTCCAGGTCCGGAATGCGGCCCAACATAGGCCACATAAACCCCGCATCGTCCCAATTTGGGGCGTAAACACTCACCAACACCACCCGCTCCCTCTGCAGCTTACTACTCACCATCACATATCTCCCGCCACTGTCAGCCACCATATTTAATGCCTCAAACAACACCTTCTTCCCCACCAGTATCTCCACCCCCCTACTCTTTCATCCAGCCCTGAGTGAAATACTTGGCGCACACATCCCTTCCTCAGCCGAACCTGGTCCGCCACTTTCAGGTGTGTCTCTTGAAGCATGGCCACATCCGGCTTCAGCCCCTTGAGGTGCGCAAACACCCGGGCCCATTTGATCGGCCCATTCAGCCCCCTCACATTCCAGGTTATCAGCTGGATCAGAGGGCTCCCTGCCCCCCTCCCTGCCGATTAGCCATACCCCATCCCTTGCCCACCACCGGCCAGCGTCCCCCGCTCTACCAGTTCCCCACGGCGGCACCTCCCCCCCCTCCAGCACCCCCTGCGTCCTCCAGCTCCTTCCTGACCATTTCAGCAGCAACCCGGTACCCCCCCCCAAGCCTAGGACCCCGTAATAGCTGCGCCCCTCCCTCCTTAGCACTCTCGTGAGCCAACTAACTTCTGCTGTCCCCGCGACTCCAGCCTTGCCTCTGACTCCTCCCCACGTGGTACTACCCCTCCTCCATCGTGCCCGTCAACGGGTCCTCCTCCCCCCCACCCATGCTCTTGCGCGGGAAAAGAAAACAGCCAGCAACGACCCGCGCTTCTCAGCCCCGACGCCGCCCCCACCATCTCCCAGTGCGGGAAACCCGCAGAAAGCCCGTGCTTTCGCCCTGCCTGGCCCCGCCTCCTCTAGGGCAACTCCCATTGTCAGTCCCCCCCCCATCAGCTCCCCGAACTCCCCGTTTACCCCCCTGCCCGAACCCGTCCACCAGACCCCTACAGAAAAACCCATACAGAAAAGACAAATCGACATCACCCCACCCACCCTAAGGCCAACCCACATCTTACATTAAACCAAGCAAATACAAGTACAGTATTATACAGTATCCCCCATCTTAGACCCTCAGTTTGAGTCCAATTTTGCGGCCTGCACAAAGGCCCACGCCTCCTCCGGGGACTCAAAATAATGGTACTGATCCTTCTAGGTGACCCAGAGATGCGCCGGCTGCAACATGCCGAACTTCACACTCCATCTGTGGAGCACCGCCTTTGTCCGGTTAAACGCGGCCCTCCGCCTCGCCACCTCCGCACTCCAGTCCTGGAAGATCCGCACCTCCGTGTTCTCCCACTTGCTGCTCCGCTCCTTCTTGGCCCACCAGAGCACACACTCACGGTCCACGAACCGATGAAACCGCACCAACACCGCCCGGGGCGGCTCGTTCGGCTTGGGCCTCCTAGTCAGAATTCTGTAGGCCCCCTCTAACTCCAGGGGCCCCTGGAAGGACCCAGCTCCCATCAGCGAGTTTAACATAACCACCACATAGGCCGCTAGGTCCGACCCTTACAGTCCCTCCATGAGGCCCAGGATCCGCAAATTCTTCTGCCTCGACCGGTTGTCCAGCTCCTCGAACCGCTCCTGCCATATTTTATGGAGCGCCTCGTGAATCACCACCTTCCCCGCGACGGGCACGGCCTCATCCTCCCTATCGGAGGCCTGCTGCTGCAGCTCCCGGATCGCAGCCCCCTGGGCCGTCTGGGTCTCCATCAGCTCCCTGGTGGTTACCTTCAACGACTCCAGCAGCTCCAATTTAAGCTCCTGGAAGCAGCTCAGCAGAGTCGCCTGCTGCTCCTGGGCCCACTGCCTCCAGTCCTCCGGGTCTCTGCCGGCCGCCATTTTGTCTTCCTTCCCCCGCTTTTTCGGGGGTGCTTTCTCCGGTTTTCTCCTTACCCCACTCCTGGTCCGGACCATAGGACCGTAGGGGTCGACTGCTGTCCTCTTCCCACGTCGGGATTTGCCGACACAGCTCCGTTGGGAGCACCGAAAAGAGCCCCAAAGTCCGTTTCGAGCGGGAGCTGCCGAATGAGCGGCTTTGCTCCGCATTGCCGCCACCGGAAGTCATTCTTCTGCCTTTATTTAGATCGGCCCTCTATAGTTTAACAAATCGCAGTGTAGATAATAGACGGAATTGTCCTGGTCTTTATTTCTCATCAATCGTTGTATTATCTAAGGATCTGCTCGAGGAAACAGCTCCGCGTGATCTTCATTAACAACCCATTTACATTTCAGCAGCTCCGATCAGTCTCTCCTTCACTTTCTTTGACCGAAGGAGAGGCGGCCGTGCGGCGCTATCGTCAGTTTCCCTGCCTCAGACCCCTTAGTCGTCCAGTTTTACAGCAAAGAACAGGCCCTTTGGCCCATTGTGTTTGCCCCGGCCATCAAGTATCCATCTAGTCTAAAGCAATTTCCTCGCACTTGGTCCGTAGCTTTGTATGTTATGGCGTTTCAAGTCCTCATCTCAACGCTTCTTAAGTTTTGTGAGTTTTCCCGCCTCGGGAACACAGACAATATGTTCCAGGTTCTAACTACGCTTAAATTCCTTCCAAATTCCTACCCCTTAACTTAAATCTATGCCCCCTGGTTTTTGCCCGCTCCACTGAGGGGAAAAGTGTCTTCCTATCTATGTTCCTCAGAATTCTGAACACCTCGATCAGATCCTCTGCAACATTCTCTGCTTTAAGGTCAATAATCCCAGCCTATTCAGCCTCTCTTCACAACTGAAACACTCCTGCTCAGAAAACTTCCTGATTAATCTCCTCTGCACCCTCTCTGGTGCAATCACTTTCTTCCCATAATGTGGTGACCAGATGTGCAGAAAATACTCCAGCTGCGGGCTCACCAGCATTCTACACAGCTCCATAATAACCTCCATACTCTTCTAGTCCATGCCTCGGGGCTGGGAGGGGAGTTCTATAGCAGATGGTATGTGTGGGCACCTCATCTGGACATCAAGGGGTTGTGATGCTAGGTGCCAGTGAGCTCTGAGGAGCAAGCACAAAGACCAGTGCGTGCAAGGTGTCAGCCAGCCATGTGTTGGGGGGTAGGGGGGGTTGGATTTGAGGGGTGGCAGGCGGACCTGATGCCAACAGAGAGGTGGAAACTTACCCTTGCAGGTCACTGGAGGTCATTGGTCTTTTTCCTACATTGGACGACTGTCCCCCTTGCCATGCTGTCCCACTGACAGTCAATGTCACTGCCTCCCAGGTGGTATTGGTGCCTCTGCTGTTGGCCCTCTGACCCCCCCCCCCTCCCCCCCCCCCCCCCCGCGGAACAGGATGTCCCGTCTCATGCATCCACAGCATCGAGAAGCTTGGCCAGGTTGGCATCGCCAAAGCGAGGTGCAGCTCTACATATTGCCATGCTTGTGTGTTGACTGCAGTGAATGGTGAGGGAGGATTTAAGAGCAGCCGGCTCCCCTCCTTTGATGAGGTGCGGATCCAGCGAATCTGACGACGTGGCAGCCAGTAATGGTGAGAAGCTGATGGGGGCTACTTTCCAACACCGAGTGCCCTTAAATACGGGCTGCGATCTCGCCAATGCGGCCATTGAGAAACATTCTGACAATTGCGCCCCAAACGACACTTTTTTCCCTTTAAATCACGCTGTAGGTTTATTTACTTTATCATGACACTGCTAAAATAACACTAATCGAAAGGAAAAAATATATATTCATATAACATGACCTTCTCGCATCTCTCAGAATCACCTCCAAGCACTTAGTGCATATCCAATGAGTTTCTTAAATATACGTTGTCTCATTAATCTCCTCTGCACTTCTCTGGTGCAATCGCATCCTTCCCATAATGTGACGACCAGATGTGCACAGAATACGCCAGCTGCGGGCTAACCAGCGTTTTATACAGCTCCATGATAACCTCCCGACTCTTATATTCCATGCGTCGGCTAATAAAGACAAGCATCCCATATGTCATCTTCACCACCTTAAGTCCTTGTCCTGTTGCCTTCGGGGATCTACGGACATGAACCCCAAGCTTCCCCCTTGCTTCTATACTTCTTGGCGACCTACCGTTCATTGTGTATTTTCTTGCATTGTTAGTCCTCCCAAAATGCACCATCTCACCCTTTTCAGGGTTAAATTTCATTTGCCACTGTTCTGCCCATCTGGCCCCTCCGTCTATATCATCCTGTAATCTAAACCTTTCCTCCTCACTATTTAGCACACCAGCCATTTTTATGTTGTCTGCGAATGAAGGTTGGGGATGGCTCATGGGACTGGAAATCCAGAACGCACTGGATTCCTGTTCGAGCTCTGGAATAGGTGCGACCGGACCCCCAGTGCAATGCGTTGGGCCTGGGTCAGAGAAAGAAATAATGAGCAGGGTCCAGATTTAAATAGTCAATTCCCATTCCTGACATTGATGTTCTGACAAACAAATCAATAATTACAGTGTTAATGTAAGCCTACTTGTGACGATAAAGATTACTATAGTATAAACCTTAAGTCCATCCAATAACCCCCATTCGGAACCGGATTGAACATAATCCACCAGCAGAGGGCGCAAAGCCCAAGCTTGATGATTGGAAAGTCACATGAGACCAACAACAGAGGTATCCTCAGTGATGTCACAATGGGCCTGGCCCCCTGCTGTGTCTGGTGGAACAATGAGCTGAACAGAACCCGGTTCCCTCTCCCCTTCCAAAAATCTGACTCATTTCATTCCCATTCACTGAGCGATTCAATCAGACACGTTTCTCATAATACTGGCGGTGCTCTTGCGCAATAAGTACTAAATTATACTCATCAGTACAGTTTAGCTCAGGTGCTGTTTAGCTCACAGGGCTAATCGCTGGCTTTGAAAGCAGACCAAGGCAAGCCAGCAGCACTGTTCGATTCCCGTAATCGCTGGCTTTGAAAGCAGACCAAGGCAAGCCAGCAGCACTGTTCGATTCCCGTAACAGCCTCCCCGAACAGGCGACTAGGGGCTTTTCACAGTAACTTCATTTGAAGCCTACTCGTGACAATAAGCTATTTTCATTTAACAGATTGATGAGAATTTACGCACACTCATACAGTTAATAGAGGTTTACCTCCATCAGACGGGTTAATTTCATCCCAGGCCCACGAAGAACAAACATTAGCAGATTTATTTATCCTTCTGCTCTTTTGATGCTCTACATCGACAGGCAGACTATTTGCAGATCCAGTGACACAGTGTCTAGTGTCAGAAGCCGTGTTTAAAGGGGCCTCGGTTGCTTTATGGCCCTCCCGCTCGATTTCTTCTCAGTGGCTTGAACAGTGAGCAGGTGCAGGATGGTCACAGTCAGCGCACACGTCACTCTGAGTCTGCGGTATCCCCGCCCACAGCTTGCGGTTGCTGCTCTCGCTCTGACACAATTGTGTCAGTGGAGAAGTTGCTGTCGCTGCCATTGGCTGGATCAGCAGTGTAGTGTGACGGGGGTCTGCATTTCTGCCTCTGCCATTGGCTGGATGAGCAATGCAGTGTGACGGGGATCGGTATTTTTGCCTCTGACAGAGGATTCCTCTCACTGCAGAGTTCCAGACTCAGGAAGGATGATGGAGAACCGGCTCGGTCAGATGCTCATCATTATTTCACTTCTCAGTAAGTATTTCCTTCCCAGTAAAACTCCATTCTCCTCCTGGCTGCTGTAACCCTGACGTTATTGTTGGTGAAAACAATAATGACGTTGAAGATTAAGTTGATCAATTTGAAGCTGATACTGATCGTTGCTCTTAATCTAATTTTTACGTCAGATTGGAGCCATCAGGACACAGTGGAGCAGCCGGATGCTGAAATAAAGATTGAAGAAGAAAGTAATGTCACACTAACCTGTAACTTGAAGACAAGCACTTCTAACCCGTATGTGCACTGGTACAGTCAGAGTCCCGGGAAGTGTCCACAATACATTCTTCATGTTCTGGGAAAGAACATTTACAGACACCCTGACATCACCGATCGCGTTTCAGCTACCTTAAATCAAACTGCAAAGCTTAGCGAGCTAATGATAGGCAACACGCTGATGTCTGATCGCGCACTGTATCTTTGTGCCTTGCAGCCCACACTGCTACAGATATAGCGGGTCCCGTACAAAAACCCAACAGTCAGGGTTCCAGTTAGTAGTCAGCAAAGAAACAATAATCCAGCCTCCATAGTGATAGTCACAGTAGGAGACCATTAGAAAATTGCAACAAATCGCGCCCTACTGCACAGTATCCCAGATGTGATCCCACTCATACCCTCTATAACTGAAGCATAACCTTCATGTTTTTGTGATGAATTCACCTCACAATGAACAACAATATTCCCATTATTTGCTACACCTGTAAACTGGCGTTTGTGATTCACGCACTCGAAACCCAGATCCCTCTGAATCTCAGTCCACTGCAATTCCTCAGATAGTCAGCTTCTCTGTGTGTCTAACTCCCAAAATTAATAATTTCATATTTTCCACATTATATTCTGTTTGCCAGATCTTTGTCCATTCACTTACCCTATCCATGTCCTTTTATAGGCCCCTAAGGTCTTCTTCAACATTTACTTTCCTACATCTCTCTCTGTGGTCAGCAGATTGAGCAACTATATCGTCCAAGTCATTTATCTAAATTGTAACCGTTCGAAGGCCCAGCACTAACCACATCCTGACAAACAGAAAAAAAATCCAGTTTGATGTTCGTTGTGAATTTCAGGAAAAGGTTACAGCAATACAGATTCCGGGACCCCAGCTGAGGCAGCAATAACAAACTGGGAAAGATCTCCACTATCACAGGGCAGAAAATGTGTATCAGAGTTTGAACAAGCTGTCGTCAGGACGGCAGCTCGCAGCGTTACCGCATGTACTTTGTCGATAGTTTGATGTTGATAACAGGAAATACTTTGGGACCACCTCGCCCTCTGGCGGGGTTCCCAGTGGGAGGATTTACAAGGGCAGAATGGTGGTAAGGGTGTAAATTTACTTATAGAGCAATATCCAATGGCAATTCTTCAGAAGCCGCTTTTCAAACCATAAAATGTCGAATTATCAAGAAAGATTGAATGATGTTAAGGCCGTTTTACATTATTTCTGAGTCACTTCATTTATGATTTTAACTGATCGTTAACTCTATGCATCACACTCGTTATTTTTCACTTTTTTCCACTTCACTTTTCATTGTTACAGAATGTTCTGTGCTGTTCTTTCACTCATTCCGTTAATATGTTAACACTTTCCCTTTCTTCGACTATATTTCCAATTCTCTTCATATTTCTCCCTCTTTAACTCTTCCGCTTCTATATAGGTGTTGTTCTCATTCCCGCTTCCCATGGAATACAACGCCCCGCTTCATGAAACGCCGATATTGCAGCCACAGTGAAGCGGCTTTGTAAGGCGGTGCAGGTTTTTGTATGGGGTCTCCCTCTGTTAGTTACATTGTGCCTCACGGCGCAGAGATAGGTGGCAGCGTCTGTAACATGCGCCTCTCTCACAGTTAGGATACTGAGCTTGTTGTCTCCACCGATTGAAGCTGTAATCCTCCCGTGTTGATCGGTTTCTCTTGTGGCCATCACCAGATGCTGGGGTGACTGATTCGGGTACTGTCTGTACCAGAGTACGATGCTAAATGCAATGCTGATGGAGCAATTCATGGACACATTACCCGTTTCACTAACAACCATCCATCCAGGGAGCTGCTGCACCTCATCTTCTCCGCTCACCTCCGTGCAGATCAAAGTGAAACACAGCAAAATGCCTGTGTGAACCCGAAGCATTATCAGTTCTCACGCAATACCGAGCTCGGCTCAGAACCGGGAGATGAAAACTATATTCTGAAAAATTAACGGGGAACCAAACACTAACTTCGGGTTCACCTAGTGACGTGTTTCTGTTGAACTAACTAAATAGGCTTATGGTTTAACCACCCATTTCCCACGTTTCACACTGACACCAGCTCGCACTGTGAGCACACACCTGACCTGCTACCTTAAATACTTTTCATGTATCGCACTGCCCTCTGGCGGTGTGAACTGGCAAGTGCACGGTGCAATTATTTACTTAAACTGCCGACAAGTTGCAGTTCACGATATAGTAACGAATGAGAACAGGAATTCCCTCCTGCCTGTTATAGCTATTTTATTGTGGGAGAGGCTAAATCTCACTTTCCTGTCTGCTGTCCAACGATTGCAGTGCCTTTTGCTCACTATCTCTTCCTGCAAAGCTGACCAGTCGGTTTGACAAGACGAAGATCCTGATGAAGGTCCTTATATCATTTTCCAATTTGAACCTGTCAAATGCGAACTCGTCTCTCTATCGGACATTTGTAACATCCCAACAGTAATAGCAACAGTGAAAACACATGATAATAAATAACTTTTTTTAAAATTCAAGTTTCATATCAGTGTTAAAATAATGTTTCTGTTTCCGCATTCGCTCCCTCCATCACATTTTATTCACGAAAGATACTCACCCAGTCTCTCACCGCCCTCTGGTGGCAGCTACAATCACTACAACGTGCGCTTAAAAATACCTGTCCCGTTTCTGGAACCTAAGGCCATAAGACATAGGAGCAGAGTAAGGCCATTTGGCCCATCACGTTTGCTCCGCCGGTCAAACACAGCTGATGTACGTCTCATACCCAATCCCCTGCCTTCTCCGCATAACCCTGGTTCCCTTATTAATCAAGAAGCTGACTATCTCTGTCCGGCGTGGGGCAGCTGAGGCTCAGCGAGGTAAGAAGCCCTCATTTTTGCGGCACCAGCTGCCGGAAGGGAAGTGTTTAAAGGGACAATTAAAAAGGCATGTGGGACAGACAAGGCGGGGTATCGGACGGGGGTGGGGGGGGGGGGGTGTGGGCGGATACAATGGGGAGGGTGGTGCGTTGGTCGAACAGCAAGGGAGGGGGTCTGCTCAGACCGGACTTGTGTCGGGTCAGACCAGAGGGCCTCTGCTGGAACAGAGAAGCCGGGGGGGGGGGGGGGCGATCGAATGGGAGTCGCAGGAGTCGAGTGGGATCGGAGGGAGGAGGGTCAGGCTAGACTGGAGTTGGGGGGTCAGGCTGGTCTGGAGTGGGAGGGTCAGGCTGGACTGGAGTGGGAGGGTCAGGCTGGATTGGAGTGGGAGGGTCCGGCTGGACTGGAGCGGGAGGGTCAGGCTGGACTGGAGTGGGAGGGTCAGGCTGGACAGGAGTGGGAGGGTCAGGATGGGCTGGAGTGGGAGGGTCAGGCTGGACTGGAGTGGGAGGGTCAGGCTGGACTGGTGTGGGAGGGTCAGGCTGGACTGGAGTGGGAGGGTCAGGCTGGACTGGTGTGGGAGGTTCAGGCTGGACTGGAGTGGGAGAGTCAGGCTGGACTGGAGTGGGAGGGTCAGGCTGGACTGGAGAGGGAGGGTCAGGCTGGACTGGAGTCGGGAGTCAGGCTGGACTGGAGGGTCAGGCTGGACTGGTGTGGGAGGGTCTGGCTGGACTGGAGTGGGAGTGTCAGGCTGGACTGGAGTGGGAGGGTCAGGCTGGATGGAGAGGGAGGGTCAGGCTGGACTGGAGGGTCAGGCTGGACTGGAGTGGGGGGTCAGGCTTGACTGGAGTGGGAGGGCCAGGCTGGACTGGAGTGGGGGGTCAGGCTGGACTGGAGTTGGGGGTCAGGCTGGACTGGAGTGGGAGGGTCAGGCTGGACTGGAGTGGGGTGTCAGGCTGTTCTGGAGTGGGAGTGTCAAGCTGGTCTGGAGAGGGAGGGTCAGGCTGGACTGGAGGGTCAGGCTGGACTGGAGTGGGAGGGTCAGGCTGGACTGGAGTGGGAGGGTCAGGCTGGACTAGAGAGGGAGGGTCAGGCTGGACTGGAGTGGGAGGGGCAGGCTGGACTGGAGTGGGACGGTCAGGCTGGACTGGAGTGGGACGGTCAGGCCGGACTGGAGTGGGAGGGTCAGGCTGGACTGGAGTGGGAGGGTCAGGCTGGAGTGGGGGGGTCAGTCTGGACTGGAGGGTCAGGCTGGACTGGAGTGGGGAGTTATGGCTGGACTGGAGTGGGTGGGTCTGGCTGGACTACAGTGGTAGGGTCAGGCTGGACTGGAGTGGGAGGGTCAGGCTGGACTGGAGTGGGAGGGTCAGGCTGGACTGGAGTGGGAGGGTCAGGCTGGACTGGAGTGGGAGGGTCAGGCTGTACTGGAGTGGGAGGGTCAGGCTGGTTTGGAGTGGGGGGCCAGGCTGGACTGGAGTGGGATGGGCAGGCTGGACTGGAGTGGGAGGGTCAGGCTGGACTGGAGTGGGAGGGTCAGGCTCGACTGGAGTGGGAGGGTCAGGCTGAACTGGAGTGAGGATAGGGGGTTTGCCAGGCATTTTTGCCCATCCAGCCTGCACGGACCCTCTGAATGAGCACCCTCCCTCGGCCCACTCCCCAGCCCTCACCCTGCACCCCACTTAACGTTCACATCCTTGGAAACTAAGGGACATTTTTCGAATGGCTAATCCAGTTAGCCTGCACATTTATGCTTTTCACGGCTCGGTATATCATCATATTCGCAAGGCCTAATGTTGACGCAAAATACAGAGTTTTCATCCAAACGCCATTGTTTACAAAAATGCCCACCAAATTCATTCGAATGTCCTTTGTCCCGTTCTGGGCGAAACAACTGCCCACCTCACATTATAAATAAGGCTATTCCTGTTAACCTATTTAAGGATTAGCATGGAGATTAATAAATTTAATTTGTTGCTTTCGATCTACGCCAACAGGATCAATTGGAGATCGAATGCCCTGTGAGAACATTGGTTGAATGGAAGAGAAAAGGAGCTTACAGGCAATTGGATGTGACCGATGACGTTGTGAGCAATGTACCAATCACCAGGTACTCGGATGTGACTCATCCTCTTCTCAACTCTTGACGAAAACAATTTCAGCCTCAACCATTTATTTTCAAAGCTGCCAGGAACTGAAATGAAATGAAATGAAAATCGCTTATTGTCATGAGTCGGCTTCAATGAAGTTACTGTGAAAAGTCCTTAGTCGCCACATTCCGGCGCCTGTTCGGGGAGGCTGGTACGGGAATTGAACCGTGCTGCTGGCCTGCCTTGGTCTACTTTCAAAGCCAGCGATTTAGCCCAGTGTGCTAAACCAGCAAACATGTCGCCTGTTACTGTGTATTTATTCCTCACAGCGGCCGTTCTTTTAACCGGTAAGTTCACAAGTTGCATAACTCTTTCTGTCACAGCTTTTCCATACATGACATTCTGTCAGACAGGTCGCTCAATACAAGGGGGTGGGTGTGGGTGGTCGGACATATAGATTGACCCCAACTTCGAAACGTCATCCGGATCTTGCTGGTCTCAGCACAGAACACTGTTTGCTGGAAGTCGGCACATTTCCCAAGGGAATGAGAGCGGAAGAGTTGGGCTGAGATTGAAGCTTCTCTGCTGCTAGTGAATGACCTTGACAAACAGCGGACTTTCAAACCTACAGACCATTAGTACTTTCCGCTTCCAGTTTCAGTGACTGAAGCTGAGGTCCGGACCTCGTTAGAAAGACGGGACTCATCAAGACTTGATATCATCAAGACAAGTTCCTTCTCCTTCCACTTCCTCTCAGAGATCACAGTCAGGTTTAATCTGAGCATGGGGACCTCCCAGAGGGACTTTGTTACTAAAAAGATGTGTGTTAAAAGATTTACAATTTCCAAACATTTTCCCGTTACAGCCACTAAGCTGTGGGATATATATTTATGTTCTGCTGTCTGCTCACTCTCTGAGGCTATTGTTCAGGATGACGGGATGGTTCTGCGGTATAGACTCAGTGAATTCGCATTATTTAATTTAAAATCACTCTGGGTTCTTACAGGACATTGTCGAGGAGATTCCGTTTCTCAGACACCGGCTACTGTCACAGTGAGTGAAGGAGAAGATGTTCAGTTATTCTGTAATATACAGCTACAAGCTCGAGCAATCCTTACCTATTGTGGTACCGTCAGTATCCCAGCGGATCCATGGAGTACCTGCTGCAGATTAGTAAATACATCGGGAACACAGAGAGATCCTCAGGGGGCCGTTTTTCCGCGGAGCTCAATGATACAATCCGCACCGTCCTGCTGAATGTGTCTAAAACAGAGCTGACAGACTCCGCGGTGTATTACTGCGCACTGAGCCCCACAGAGACACAGAGCTGGGCTGAACCTGTACAAAAACTGTCAAAGTGCCATTCAGCATAACAGAGCGTTAGGCAAACACGGTGATCAGCGGCGAGTCTGAAATGGCGCCTGAAATCGAGGTGATAACTCAACTCTTCAATTCTAACATACACTTTTAGCACTAATATATTTATTGCCAAAATAAAGCAATGGAAGGGGCCAGTTTCGTGAATGAACACTAGAATATTTATAGAGCTTCAGGTTGCAAAGTGTTTCACCGTCACTGTTTTATACAACGTGGAAAACCTTGCAGCCAATTGGACCCAGCATATCATTCCATACAGTAATATTTAATAGTCTCGCTGTTACAGTCATTGTGATTGGTGGATGGATATCGGACAGGGCATTTCTCCTGTTCTTTTTTTTGGAAATGGCGGCCATGAGATATAAATGCCTCCATTGTTATATGTCTCACTGTGTCTGCTTCGCACAGAGATACATTCCGGAGGAAGGCAGTATCCTCAATGTAACATATTATCCAGAGGCCAGGAACTCTGACAGTGCAGCATTCCCTGAGGGATGCACCGTCTCCTCGGTGAATTGCAGGATTCTTGTTCCTGACGGACTACCGGTGCCCTGTTGAGAGGAAGGAACCTCTCAACAGACTGGAGATAGAATCTTGGAAAATCCCAGAACGTGGTGACCACTCATTAATCCAATCCGGGAAAAGGAGACAGGAATAAAGAAAAGGAAATTAATAACAAATTAATGATCTTCATGGAAAAAGGAGGACAATTATTTTAACCCCTGGAGTACATTATTCCTCAGTAAGCCAAAGAAGGACTTTTACTGACGTCGCGCCTTTTACCGACTCCGGATGTCCGAAAGCACTTTTCAACCTCAGGAAGTTCATTCCCACTGAAGTCGGTGTTGTGATATCGGAGATATTATTAACACGGAGGTAATTGGGAATGTCTAGTTCTCCGATAGAAAGTGTTGTCATCCTAATGCTTGAGCAAAGGGCTTTGAGAGTCTTGGTATTTTCCTGGCACTTTGACCTCGTTGCAAATAGTAACCAGAACATTCTGTGACGAATTGGTGGACATCCCTTTCTCTCTCTCTTTCTCTGTAATATATTGAGGAATCACATTGATTTGAAACCTGTTAAATCTCTTAGTCAGACCACCCAGTGATATTGGAATAAAACAATTTATTCTGTTCACTGTCTAAGTCACCACTGTCATCCTCCTCATCCTCCAGGTACCATCACCTCAGGTGGCGCTGGTTGACCATTGGCTTCCATTACATTGGCCCATGATTATGTTTTACTGCAGTGCTTTCAATTGTCTCCTGCAGTTTGGTTGACCAAAAAACTCTCCAGCTCTTACGACCTGTCAATGCGCATCTTGGAAGAATTTACAAGCATCAATTGGTTTAACCAGACTGCGAACCAGAAAGTCCTGAAGTGGGGCTGGATTCCAGAGCCTCAGGCCCAGAAACGTGCTCTGTGCGAGATCTTCTGTAATTCATACATAGGCTCTTGCCCTAAATACATATCGTTTACCTGGAAATGACATGAAACATAGACACTTCCTGTACCCCTCAGCTGTCAGCTGTAACGGCGGTGAACTGACGCCTCTGTAAATTTTGGACACAGATAATGTCGTAGCGCCATCTGTGAAACAGCGATTCTCGATTTCATAGAATTTCATAGAATTTACAGTGCAGAAGGAGACTATTCGGCCCATCGAGTCTGCACCGGCTCTTAGAAAGAGCATCCTACCCAAGGTCAACACCCCCACCCTATCCCCATAACCCAGTAACCCCACCCAGCACTAAGGGCAATTTAGGACACCAAGGGCAATTTATCAAGGCCAATCCACCTAACCTGCACATATTTATCCTTGAATATTGGGGAGATTTTATTGTGGCAACTTATTACGGGGTTTATTACTTTGATGTTTTTATTACCGCATTTGAGGCATTTTCCATTACATTGCTTTTGCTACACTTGCTATTTCGGATTGACACGACATCATTTGCCTCAATCTTCGGACGTGCCTACGTCATTTGTAAAGTACTTGTTATTTGCATAAATAGCTTAACGAAATAAACTGATATATCCACAACTGATAAATTTGGAATGTTAATTTCGGTAGAATAGAAGGCTTGAAGGTTCCCTAAACATCAAACAATGACGGTAACCAAATTGCAGTAAGCCAATGTATCATCCAATGATTTACGTGTTTCTACTACGGATTATCTGCTAATTAGATTATTAGAAAGAATAAAGTATATGTTTTAAGTCCATAAGCAAGAACCTTTTAATCGATTTTGCTTGTATCACACTCACTTTTAAAGCCCATTCGCTACATGTCTCTTCAGTCCCCATATCGAGTGAGCTCTTGTACAGGATTCTCAACTCTTGTTTCACAGTGTCTCACTGCATTGTAATACACCGCACAGTCTGTCAGCTCTACTGTGTTAACACTGAGAGTGGTGGAGCCTTTCTCAAGGTCCAGGGATACTTTAAAACTTCCCTGAACTCTTTAACCTCAGAGTGTAGAGACCAGATACTCGGGAGCTTGATTGGAGAACTGCCGGCACCAGTCATTTGTAGTGAAAGTAGCGTTGTGATGAAGCGAGATAGTCTGACATTGTGTTACCCGAGATATCGATATCTGAAATGTCTCTGAATGACAAGGAACAGCTGTTAAAACAGAAATAAAATTAACATCACGATATGTCCAAGGAGAAATAGATGAAGTGCTTGAGTATTTAGGCAGAATAGGCTAATCTAACAGTCTATCTATCATGATGTGAAGATGCCGGACTGGGCTGGGACAGTAAGAAGTTTTACCACACGAGGTTGAGGTCCAACAGCTTTGTTTCGGAACTTCTTACTGAATCTATCTACCATTCTATTTGTCTGTCTGTGTTCCCATGACTATCTAACCATCTATATACCGACTATCAATTTTTCTATCTATCTGCATCATTCATTATCTATCTTTCCCTTGCACGTCAAGCTAAGTATTTGAAAGAGAAAGAAGAGTCAGATTTTCTGCCTGTGTCTTAACTTTGTAGTTTGGGACAATTAAATAGAGAACTTTACTTAACCTGCCCTGTTCTTCTATATCTCCTGTAACAACTATAACAGACGTTATTCCTAAGCACCGCATTCTCAACCTTCTCCCTCGACAGAGGATGTGGTGATCACCCGGTTAAATCACCACCAGTCAGCATTCCACTCAAAGTGGAGAGCACCCTCTGCTGATTTGGGTCTATGGCGGCTTTACTTTACTAGTAACGGCTATAATGTTTTATCATAGAATTTACAGTGCAGAAGGAGGCCATTCGGCCCATCGAGTCTGCACCGGCTCTTGGAAAGAGCACACTACCCAAGGTAAACATCTCCCAATAACCCAGTAACCCCACCCAACACTAAGGGCAATTTTGGACACTAAGGGCAATTTATCATGGCCAATCCACCTAACCTGCACACACGGGGAGGATGTGCAGACTGCGCACAGACAGTGACCCAAGCCGGAATCGAACCTGGGACCCTGAAGCTGTGAAGTCATTGTGCTATCCACAATGCTACCGTGCTGCCCTTGTGTTGGAAGATTGTCCAGATAGAAGTTTGAACATGGGAAAGTAACATTTATGACCATCACCGGCAACTCTAAAGGTTCTGGTTTGGGGAAAGGTTAACGGGGCAGCGGAGACCCGACAGAGAACAAGATATTGTCCAGCCGGATCCGCTCTGTGTGTCGCTGTGGCTGCTTCGCACAGAGATACATTCCGGAGTCCTGGACCGCGCTCTCATCTATACAGATGGAAATGGACATCTTTGTTCTCTCCAAGGACAGGGTGTAGCGTCCTTTGGTCTCAGTCCCCTGGTAAATGGAGGCGATAAATGTGGGAGCCCCTGTCAGTGTCTGTCTGTCCCAGACTACGAAATAGCCAGAACCAATGGAGTGCCAGCAATTCAGTTCAGCCCGATCCCCTTCCCGAGACACCACCTGCTCAGGGTGGGAGCTCTGATCCTCACACTGAACAGCTGGGAACAAAATAAAATCCACATAACCAAACGGTGTTATGTGATTGTTAAAACAATGCATCAGATAAGAAAATAAACTCACCCAATATCAGCAGCTTCATAGTTCCAGCTGGAAACAGCTCTTTCCTGGGATTCCTGGTCACGATGATGAAAGTGGACAAAAGGCGGATCAATCCGGGTCTGATTTCCAGACTGGGACTTGCTGCCCCTCAATGTGAGACTGAGGGGCCACATTGTCACCGATTGGACTATTATGGGATGTCGTTACCTGGCGTTACTCACGGTGCCACTGAGCGATTGGCTGTTTCTCAATCCATAGACCACTTGAACCGTCATTGATTCCAAACCTCTCTGCTTCCTGTGTGTAACACCAGGTTACAATGATTCAGATAGTCAGTGCTCTGTTGCCTCTCTGACTGAGCAGAGCCATTGATTATCTTACAATCATAGTGTTTTACAGCCCAAAGAGAGGAAATTCGGTCCATTATTTTGTATTGCCTCGCTGACCTGCTCACTGCTCAAGTGACTGAGAACAAACAGTGAGGGAGTGACATGAATGCTCATGAATCATAGAGATTTAGGGAACGGAATGAGCAATTATCTGCTTGTTCCATAGATTTCATCATTTTAAAAATTCTAGTTACTGGTCCGATATTTATCCACTTCTTTCTTAAACTGATTGATGGATTCTGTTCCCGGCAACGTTTCTCGTGCACTTGCTCCAGTTGCTGAAGTCTCTGCTCAGGATTATTGTATTTCATCCCTGCTTCATCTTTCCCAATCCCTCCCACACTCTGTCTGTGCGGTTAATACCAAACGAAAGAAGAGTAACAGAACCATCCATGTGTTTGAACAGCATTCCCAACAGCGATATGTACATATTTACACTTGCTGTATCTTTTCTAATGCCTGCGTCGTTGTTGATAAATTCTGGATCCTTTAACTCTGTAACATCATCAGCATCGTGTTCCCAAATTTTCGCATTCGATCCCTGAATTCTTTGTCCTCTTTGACTCATGTAAATTATATTTACTTCTGAGTTCCTATCTCATTCCATCTACTTTATATGTTTATATGATAGAATCAGACACAGCATTTGTGGTTGCACTTTAGATCAACAACTAATGTTCTTCCGTGTTTATTCAATGCAGGAAATGATCTGCTGACGCAGCCATACAGATTCCTACAGATCTGCATTGTTTACAGAAGTAGTGATAGGAAGGGGCCAGAGGCAGCGATGTATCCACCAGCACAATCGGTTCATATCGAGAGCAGCAAACGGAACCTACGGTCGTGGACACCGCAGACTCTAAACTGATCAAACTGTGCGGCGGATCAACTGCTGGAGCGGAAATAGCGACGGTTCAATCTCCAGAGGCCTGTGACCATCCTGCACCTGCTCACTGCTCAAGTGACTGAGAACAAACAGAAAGGGAGTGACATGAACGCTCGTGAATCATAGAGATTTAGGGAACGGAATGAGGATTCAGTTTTCCTCTGTCTATTTGAAAACGCTGTCCCAATCGCCTTTCACACCTCACATTAGCCATAATGCTTCCCTTCACAATTCTCCTTTGAAAGTTTCCGTTGAATCTTGGTGGAAGTACGGACGTTAACATATCGCAACACAGTAAATAAAATCCATCATAATAAATGAAATTCATCTCTCACTGTTTAATTTTTCATGTAATCGGGAAGATTTTGTCTGCTGCTTTTAGAAACAATTACCAGTGATAGATACCACCAAAATCAATATTTTTAGCACATCAATTGAATGTCCCTTCTAATCATTCTCTGATTCGATGCGGACCTCACTCTGTGGCCAGGGAAGCCAAGGCCTTTTCCCATTTAATCTCTCCTGACTTGCTCCCTTTCAGAGCCCTTTCCTGTTGTTCTCTTTCCTCCCTCCGGTAATTCACTTGGTTAAGACGTCCTACATTTCTCACCTGTCCCGGTTTTAATGAAAGGTGATGTTGAAAGACGAACTTTGTTGTCCTGTCGAGAAATGCCGCCTGACTCCCTGAGTTGTTCCAGTATTTTCAACTTTCTCCGCAGATGTTAGATCGACTTTCGATGGCAATGACAGTATGCTGCGTTTACTTTCGAGGGGTTCGTTGGTCTAGGGGTATGATTCTCGCTTTGGGTGTCTCGCTGTAGGAATTTGCGAGAGGTCCCGGGTTAATCCCGGACGAGCTCTTTGATGAGGGTTTCCGTTGGTCAAGCAACATGTTCTCTTCATTCCTTTGCGGCGGAGACAGCGGGATTCATTCACATTGGGTTTGCTTTGAGAAGCTGAGCTCCAACTGCAGGGAACCAATACGTTCCCGAGAAAATCGAAACATTTTCGAAAAGCTTGTCTACGAGTGGATATTCACTTATCTCTATTGACTAATTCTGGTTGATTCAGGCAACTCTCTGTCTGTTCCATTTCATTCATTCGGGGATGTGGACACCCCTGGCTGCTCCAGCATTTATTGCCCACAGCTATTTGCTATTGGGACGGTGATGGTGAATTGCCTTCTTGAATCGCTAGTCTATTTTTACCCAATATTTATTTTGACAGTGAAACATTTCCAATTCCCCATTTACATTCACATATTTATTTATTATGTATGTCTTCATTTCGACCCTGGCCTGCTGCAATGTTCCACAGAAACCCAGCAGAAACTGGGGGAATAGCGTCTCATCCTCTGATTAGGCATGTTACAGCCTTCCCGACTTAACATTGAGTTCAACAACCTCAGACTGTGAACTCTCTCTACCCCCTTCACCGCCTGTTTATTTCCATCAACTTATTTTCATTAATTCCAACGATATGTTTTGCCCTCACCATTGCCCCCTCCATCCAGCCCATCCGATTCCACTTGAGCAATCTGATCTCTATTGCAGGGGCTGGATTAGCACAGTGCGAAATCGCTGGCTTTGAAAACGGACCAGGATAGGCCAGTACCAGCCTCCCCCAACAGGCGCCGGAATGTGGCGACAGTAACTTCATTTGAAGCCCACTAGTGACAATAAGCGATTTTAATCTAATTTTCCTCTGCCTCGCTGCCTCGCTGCTTACTTTTGTTCTACCATGAACACATTCTGACATCTTAATGCGCCTCTATCAGCACCTTGCTTAGCCTTGATTAGCCTCATTTACATTCCCTTTTCCTTTCTGTCCAACACATTTTCGTCATTTGCCACCAGTCGCTGACACTCTACCGAGGACCAATGCGTCACGTCAGCCCCGCCCCAGCCACAATAGCCTGAATCTGACCCTACTGCCCGTTCTCCAGCTTTGACAAAGAGTCACCCAGACTCGAAACCTCAGCTGCCATCTCTCTCCACAGGGACTGCCAGACCAGCTGAGACTGTCCTGAATTTTTTGTTTTTGTTTCCCATCGACGCATCCGCAGTAAGTTGCTTTTATCGTACATTTAGACATGTGTGAAATGGTGATTAAATATGTTCATCTGCATCTGTCAACACAATAGATTCTGTGGTGGATGAACAAACTGCTAATATCCGAATTGTGGCAAATTAGGAAAGGCTTTGCTTCCCCTGGCGTCTGGAAAATTCAGCATTTCTGACTTTGTTGCAGGAATTGTAATACCTTATGCGAGACCAAATCTCATGTTCCTCGAACGTGCGAGATTGAGGAACAAACGTATTTTGTAAAACCATTCGTCACTCGAAATGAAAAGCGCGTGATGTTTCCTAACCACCGGGGACCTTTCGCGTGTTAGGCGAATGTGATAACCACTACACTACAGAAACCGGTGGGAGCTTCGCCATCAGTGGACGTGTGTAATGTTCAACCTCAATGTGTTGCTGCAGCTTCTAATGGTTCCGCGGAGTGGCCATGTAACTTATTGCAAGAAGCCGTTTCTTTAAAACTGATCTCTCAACTTATGAAAGCATCAGGTATTGAACTTTGCTGAACTGAAGATAAGTTATGTTTTGCTTGAAGTTACATAGAGAGGGCAGGGCTTTTATGAGTAACCACAGCTGAAACGAGAATTGATGATGTCCTGCTGAATTTGCTCTGCATCAAGAACCAGCTGTCCAACCCACTGAACTAAAGAGGTCGCCAAAACTCAGAACTGCAAGCCAGCCAGGAGTCGAACCCAGAAACTCCTGATTCGTAACCAGACGCATTATCCATTGCGCCACTGGCCCACCGAAGTTCCAAGCTTTTGCTATTCCTCGATGATGAAGACCAGTTACGAGACTGAGGTAATATTTAGCAACATATAGACTAAACTGGAAGGACCAGATGTTTCTGCCCAGTTTCGAACCGGCGACCATTCGCGTGTAAAGAAAATGTGATAACCACTACACTACAGAAACAGCTGGCAGCACAGAAGCCAACGGACCTGTGTCACCTTCAAGTCAGCTGCCTTGTTGCAGCTTCGCATAGTTCGGCTGAGAGGCCATGTCGCTTCTTAAGAATTGACAATTATGTGTTTCTTATATTTGACCTCTTTGTGTTTTGGTGTGTAAAATGCTCCAGCCTAAATACCGTTCATGTAGAAGAAAGGAAGGGTAATTGCAAATCAACATTGAGCCTGGATTCCCACACTGGCTTTTCCTGTTTCTCCATCAGGAAGACCGTTTTTACTTTCCAAAAGGTGGATCAGTTAACTCTCTGGCATTTCCTCTAAGTCAGTTACAGTATCGTTTGTGTCTGTCCTTTTGAGTACACATTACTACAAGACATCCTTCAATCTGGCCTGTTGCATTTGCTGATCCCAACGGATCTACTCTGCATTGGAGAGACTAAATACCGACTCGGTTACCGCTGTGCAAAACACCTTCGCTCCATCGACAAGCTGGTGGAAGACTCTCCTGTCGCTTGCTATTTCAACTCCTTTCTGCTACATGGACGGTATTTAGGCTGCAGCATTTTACACACCAAAACACAAAGAGGTCAAATATAAGAAACACATAATTGTCAATTCTTAAACTCAACTCAAGCATTGAATAACGGAACAAATATTGTGTAAAGTCGGTTGCTATTTTCTGTAGGATTTCAGAATGCTGCATTAATAATAGAAGAGAGCATTTCGCCGTTAGAGTTTTCTGAACAAATTCTTCAGTTCAATATAGGTTCTTCTACTGGCTTGTAAATTTAGACATCTGTTTTAAAGAAATAGACGTGTTCTTGTCAGAAGTGACATGGCCTCTCAGCCGAACCATGCGAAGCTGCAACAAGGCAGGTGAGTTGAAGGTGACACAGGTCCGTTGGAGTCTGCGCTGCCAGCTGTTTCTGTAGTGTAGTGGTTATCACATTCGCTTTACACGCGAATGGTCCCCGGTTCAAAACCGTGCAGAAACATCTGGTGTTTCCAGTTTAGTCTGTCGCAAAATGTGACCTCAATCTCGTAACTGGTCTTCATCATCGACGAATACCAAAAGCTTATGACTGCTGTGGGCCAGTGGCGCAATGGATAACGCGTCTGACTACCAGGAGATTCCAGGTTCGACTCCTGGCTAGCTCCCGTTCCTAGTTTTGGCGTCCCCTTTAGTTCAGTGGGTTGGACAGCTGGTTCCCGATGCAGAGCAAAGTGAGCAGGGCATCATCAATTCTCGTATCAGCTGTGGTTACTTATGAAAGCCCTGCCCTCTCAATTTAACTTCAAGCAAAACATAACTTATCTCCAGTTCATCAAAGTTCAATATATGATCCTTTGATGAGTTGAGACATCAGTTTCAAAGAAACGGCTCCTTCCAATAAGTTACATGGCCTCTCAGCGGAACCGTTGGAAGCTGCAACAATACATTGAAGTTCAACATTGCACAGGGCCACTGATTGTGATACTCTCAGCGGTTTCTGTAGTGTAGTGGTTATCACATTCGCCTAACACGCGAAAGGTCCCCGGTCCGAAACCGGGCAGAAACATGGCGTGGTTCTGATTTTGTGTGGCGAATGTTTGCACTAAATACGTTTCTTCCTCAATCTGAGCGATTAACCCTGTGCGCTGAAGGGGCTGTTTAGCTCACAGGGCTAATCCCTGGCTTTTAAAGCAGACCAAGGCAAACCAGCAGCACGGTTCGATTCCCGTAACATCCTCCCCGAACAGGCGCCGGAATGTGGCGACTAGGGGCTTTTCACAGTAACTTCATTTGAACCCTCCTCGTGAAAATAAGCGATTTTCATCTTGCACGTTTGAGGAACGTGAGATTTGGTCTCGCATGAGATATTAAAATTGCTGCAACAGACTCGACTTCCGGGCGGCGAGCGAGGAGGTCGCAGGGAGAGGGGCTCCCGCAAGCGCCAGGAAGGAACCCCCCCGACAGGCCGGACGGCGGAGGAGGAGCGGGCGGCAACGGCGGAGGAGGAGCGGGCGGCAACGGCGGAGGAGCGGGCGACAACGGAGGAGCGGCGGGCGGCAGCGGAGGAGAAGCGGAGGAGAAGCGGAGGAGGAGCGGGCGGCAGCTGAGGAGGAGCGGGCGGCGGCGGAAGGCGGAGGCGAGGAGCGACGGCGACAGGGAGGCCCAGCAGCGGCAGGTCCAACCCCTCTCCCCCCCCCCCCCCCCCCACGCGGGCCGGGAACGGTGCGGTAGCGGCGGGCCCTCTTCCCCCCCCCAAACCAGCAGCGGGACACCACCTTCCCCCCCCCAATCAGCAGCGGGGACACCAACTCCCCCCCCCCCCCAACCAGCAGCGAGGACACCAACCCCCCCCCCCCCCCAACCAGCAGCGGGGACACAAACCCCCCCAACCCCCCAACCAGCAGCCCCACTCGCCCCTCCCCCTCCCCCCAACTGCAGTGACCACCACGTGGCAAGGACAAAGGGGGACTCTCTCTCTCTCTCCTGGGCGAGTGGAGAGAGAAAACAAAAGAAAAAAGAGACTTATATTTCTGTTCTTTTTTTTAAAATAAAAACCCAAAAGAAAACTGGTAAAGAGAAAAGGGGTGAAATAAAGGGGTAAAGGAAAGAAGGGGGGAAATAAATTTTTCATTTAAAAAAAAAAATATATACATATATTTTTATATATATATAAATAAAATTAAAATAGGGTGCGGAAAAGGGGGAAAAGAAGAACAAGGAGAGAAGAAACGATGAAGGGGAAGGGGGAGAAAAAAATGCCAGAAGGGACCCAAGAGAAAGGGGGCACCGGAGGTGGACGGGGCAAAGGGCAAACCAGCTTGGGCGAACGAGTCAACACGCGAAGCAGCGGGAAGAATGTATCGCCGCATCCAAAAGGGCTGGACGGGCGGGCAACCTCTCCCCTGGGGTTAGAGGGGGGCGTGAATTGGAAGGAAGCCATTGCAGAGGTGGTGAGGGAGCAGCTGCAGGCAATCAAGGCAGAGTTAAAAGCAGACACAGAGGCCGCAGCACAGGCAGCAATGACCAGGGCCATGTCAGGGGTGCAGCAGGCTCTGACCAGAATGGAGGAGAAAGTGGATGCCCAAGGGAAGATACTGGAAGCCCACGGGGCAACCATTAAAGAGCTGGAGAAGGCAGCGACTGACGTGAGCGACCGGGTCATGTCCCTGGAGAGGGAAATGGCGAAACTGAGTGCAACACAGGGGAGCCTGAAGGGCAGGGTAGACGACCAGGAGATCAACTCGAGAAGGCAAAACATTAAGATAGTGGGCCTGCCAGAGGGGATAGAGGGTAGAAATCCCACAACATTCGTGGCTGCGATGCTGGGCTCCTTAGTGGGGCGGGAAACTTTTCCCACCCCACCGGAAATGGACAGAGCTCATCGGTCACTGCGCCCGAAGCCCAAGGAAGGGGAAAAACCGAGAGCAGTTATAGCCAGACTGCACCGGTACCGGGATAGGGA
This sequence comes from Scyliorhinus canicula, assembly GCF_902713615.1. Classification (NCBI taxonomy): domain Eukaryota; kingdom Metazoa; phylum Chordata; class Chondrichthyes; order Carcharhiniformes; family Scyliorhinidae; genus Scyliorhinus; species Scyliorhinus canicula. Next base: position 50,335 of record NW_024055445.1, read on the forward strand.
GACAATCCTGCGCTGGGCCAAGGAGAATAGAGCCTGCAATTGGGACGGGCACGCCATCAGAATCTACGAGGATTTTGGAGCGGACATAGCTAAGAGACGGGCGGAGTTCAACAGAGCGAAAGCAGCTCTCTATAAGAACAAAGTACGTTTTGGTATGCTGTACCCAGCAAAACTCTGGGTCACATACCAACACAAGGAATATTTCTTTACAGCCCCTGCCGAGGCGAATAGATTCGTTGAGGAGCACGGGCTGGAAAAACGCCATGGGAAGTAGGGACGAGGGGCCCATGGCAAGGAGATACGTCATGCCGACGGGGGGGTGGGGAGGGGCGAGGCAAAGCCAGCCCCCTCCCCCCTGGCAGGAGCACCCAGGAAAAACAACCCAATGCCCAAGGGCCCGCTCCAGGTGGGAGGTCAGGCCCCGGCACGAGGGAACGGGAGTACTGGAGAGGGGAGAGGGGAAGGGGGACAGCAACCTCCGAGCGGGGAGCCACCGTGCTAGCAGGAAAGCTAGCGAAGGGGGCGCGCAACAGAGCAGGGCCGCAGCGCACCCCCAACAGGGGGGAAGGCGCCAGGCAGGGGAGGGGGGGGATCACCCATCAAAGGTGGGAGAGCAAATGGGGACAGGAATGGGGGAGAGAGGGGCAATGGAGGGGTACACAGGGGTATCCCCGAAAGGGATAGAGCGGGGGGGGGGGGGGCACTCGGGGGGCGAGAGACCAGGGAGGGGAAATGCAGGGACGAAGGGACAAAAGAGGCCAGAAAGGGAATAGGGCCACAAAGTGCCACAGACAAGGGCTCGAAACAGGGAACTGCTGCAAACACCCACCCAGTACGGTCTGTGGGTGAAGGGGCCCCCCGGAGTGCAGGGGGCTACCCGCGTGGCGGACACACAGTGGACGGCCATGGCGGGTGTCCCCGGGACAAGGGGGAACCCCGGAGCGCAGGGACCCGACCGCATGGGGAGAGCAGTGATAGTGGACATCCTGGACGGCCCCCTAACAAAGGGAAACCCCAGAGGGCAGGGGCGCGTCCACCGGACAAATATGGTTAACCCCACAGGAGCAAGGGGGCAGAAGCCCCCCACCAGAATAGTCACCTGGAACGTAAGGGGACTTAATGGCCCAGTGAAGAGATCTAGAGTCCTCACCCACCTTAGAAACATGAGGGCCGACATAGTCTTCCTCCAAGAGACGCACTTGAGGGAGCAGGACCAACTGCGGGTAAGAAAGGGCTGGGTGGGACAAACCTATCATTCCTGTTATGGGGCAAGGGCCAGGGGGGTGGCGATCCTGATTGGCAAGAGGACAATGTTTAGGGCGACAAAGACGGTTACGGACCCAGGGGGACGGTATGTCATGGTCAGCGGGGCCCTGGATGGGGCGCCGGTAGTCCTAGTTAACGTGTATGCGCCCAACTGGGACGACACGAGCTTCATCCAAAAGACCATGGCAGAAATCCCGGACATAGCGACGCACCGACTAATCATGGGGGGGGACTTCAACTGTGTACAGGACCCAACGACGGACAGATCAAACCCCAGAACGGGGAAAACCTCAAACATGGCAAGGGAACTCAGTCACTATATGGAGCAGATGGGAGCAGTAGACCCCTGGAGATTCGCCCACCCGGGGGAGAAAGAATTCTCTTTCTTCTCCCCAGTACACAACGTGTACACCAGAATTGACTTCTTTGTGGTGGGGAAAACGGTGCTTCCAGAGATAGACAAGGTGGAATACTCCGCAATTGTGATATCAGACCACGCCCCACACTACATGGATGTGCGGCTAGAGACGGGAAGGGCCCAGCGCCCCAAATGGAGGTTGGACGGTGCCTTACTAGCTGACAAGGCCTTCAGCGAAAGGATAGCGCGGGCCATAGCGGAGTACACTGAGATCAACCAAAACGGGGAGGTCTCACCCTCCACGTTCTGGGAAGCGCTTAAGGCCGTACTAAGAGGGGAAATCATAGCCTACAAAGCGCAAAGAGATAGGGAGGAAAGGGTGGCTAGGCAGAAGCTGGTCGACTCCATACTGGAGGTAGACCATAAATACTCCGAGGCCCCGACCGTAGAACTCCTGGCGGAGAGGAAAGAATTACAAAGGAACTTTGACCTGCTCTCCACCAGGAAAGCAGTACACCAACTCCGCCAGGCACGCGGGGCCCTATACGAACACGGAGACAAAGCCAGCCGCCTGTTGGCCCACCAGCTGAGAAAGCAGGCAGCCAGCAGAGAAATTGCGCAAATCAGAGATACCAGAGGCACGTTGGAAACAGAACCAGAGAGGATTAACAAAACCTTCAAGGCCTTCTACCAAGAGCTGTACACCTCAGAGCCCCCAACGGGGAAGGCTGGGATGAACCGGTTTCTTGACGGACTGGACATACCAGTTGTGGGAGAGGGCAGAAAACGGGATCTGGAAGCACCACTAGCACTGGGAGAGATCATGGACAGCATTAGCTCCATGCAGGCGGGGAAGGCGCCGGGACCGGACGGATTCCCGGCGGACTTCTACAAAAAATTTGCGACAGCGCTGGCCCCGCACCTGCGGGAGATGTTCACAGACTCGCTAGCTAGGGGCACATTGCCACCCACGTTAGCACAGGCCTCAATCTCGCTGATACCTAAGAAAGACAAAGACCCAACGGAATGTGGGTCATACAGACCCATATCTCTGCTGAATGCAGACGCCAAAATACTGGCCAAAATCCTAGCCAAGAGGCTAGAAGACTGTGTACCTGAGGTGGTCACAGAGGACCAGACGGGCTTTGTCAAAGGTAGACAGCTTACCGCGAACATCAGGCGCCTGCTGAACGTGATAATGACCCCCTCCGGGGAGAGAACACAAGAGGTGATCGTCTCCCTGGACGCAGAAAAGGCCTTCGACAGAGTCGAGTGGAAATACCTCATAGAGGTACTGGAGCGGTTCGGGCTTGGAACAGGGTTCACCGCTTGGGTAAAGCTCCTGTACAACGCACCCATGGCGAGTGTACAGACCAACAATACCAACTCCCAATACTTCCAGCTGCACAGGGGCACCAGACAAGGATGCCCACTGTCCCCGCTGCTGTTCGCACTAGCAATTGAACCGCTAGCAATCGCGCTCAGGGCAGCAAAAAATTGGAGGGGGATCCGAAGGGGAGGTAGAGAGCACAGAGTCTCACTCTATGCGGATGATCTGCTCCTCTATATCTCGGACCCACAAAGCAGCATGGACGGAATCATCGCGCTCCTGAAAGAGTTTGGAGCCTTCTCGGGCTACAAACTCAACATGAGCAAAAGTGAGATCTTCCCAGTACACCCGCAAGGGGGGGGGGGGCAGCACTAAAGGGGCTGCCGTTCAATCAAGCCCGACATAAATTCCGCTACCTGGGGATCCAAATAGCCCATGACTGGAAAGGGATCCACAAATGGAACCTCACCAGCCTGACGGAGGAAGTTAAAAAGGACCTGCAAAGATGGAACACACTCCCGCTCTCCCTCGCGGGGAGAGTTCAGACGATCAAAATGAACGTACTGCCCAGGTTCCTCTTCCTGTTTAGATCCATTCCGATCTACATCCCCAAGGCCTTTTTCAAAGCGCTGGACAAACTCATCATGGCGTTCGTATGGGGGGGTAAAAATGCTAGGATCCCAAAGAAGGTCTTACAAAAAACAAAAACCAGGGGAGGGCTAGCCCTCCCGAATCTACAATTCTACCACTGGGCAGCAACAGCCGAGCGAGTAAGGGGATGGATCCAGGAGCCAGAGGCTGAGTGGGTGCGTGCGGAGGAGGCCTCCTGCATGGGAACCTCCCTCCGGGCCCTCGCCACGGCAGCACTCCCATCCCCACCCAAAAAACACTCCAGCAGCCCAGTGGTGACAGCCACCCTCCAATCCTGGAACCAACTGCGGCAGCAACTTGGCCTGACCAAAATGTCGAACAGGGCTCCCATCTGCAACAACCATAGGTTCACACCAGCACTGACTGACGCCACCTTCAAAAGGTGGAGGCAGGACGGGGAACACTGACAGTCAGGGACCTATACACGGACGACAGGATCGCAACACTGGACGAACTGACAGAGAAGTTTCAGCTAGCTGGGGGGAACGAGCTACGGTACCTGCAGCTCAAAAACTTCCTACGAAAGGAGACAAGGACGTACCCACAACCGCCACGACAGACACTACTGGAAGACCTACTGGACGCAAGTATCCTAGAGAAAGGGAACTGTAGTGACATGTATGACCGACTGGTAGATAGGGACGACACCGTACTGGACGCAACAAGAAGGAAATGGGAGGACGACCTGGGGATGGAGATAGGGTGGGGACTCTGGAGCGAAGCACTGCATAGGGTCAACTCCACCTCCACGTGCGCAAGGCTCAGCCTGACGCAACTAAAAGTGGTACATAGAGCCCACTTAACAAGAACCCGTATGAGTAGGTTCTTCCCGGAGGTGGAAGACAGATGTGAACGGTGCCAAAGAGGCCCGGCCAACCACGCCCACATGTTCTGGTCTTGCCCCAGACTCGTGGAGTACTGGACAGCCTTCTTCGAGGTTATGTCCAAAGTGGTGGGAGTGAGGGTGGAGCCATGCCCGATAGTGGCGGTCTTCGGGGTTTCAGAACAGCCAGATCTATTCCTGGGGAGGAGGGCGGACGCCCTTGCCTTTGCCTCCCTGATCGCCCGCCGTAGAATCCTGTTTGGCTGGCGGTCAGCAGCACCGCCCAGAGCTGCGGATTGGCTGTCCGACCTCTCGGAATCTCTCCAAATGGAGAAAATCAAATTTGCCATCCGAGGGTCGGACGACGGCTTCCACAGAACGTGGGAGCCATTCATGCAACTGTTCCGGGACCTATTTGTGGCCAATGTACAAGAGGAAGAATAGTCGGGGGAAGGTAGCGGGAGGGGCTACAGGTTCGGTACGGGGGTTCGATGGCTAGCTAAGGCCCAAAACCAAACTAAATAAACATGTTGGGGGGGGGGGGGCGGGCGCAGTTACTACTACGAAGATGCTTACCTGTAAATATGTATGTTAATTTTTGCGTGTTTGTTTGTTGTTTTTTTTCTTTTTTTTTTTTTTTTTTTTTTTTTTTTGTTCTTTTTCTCTCCTAACAATTTGTAATTTGTTCAATATAAAATATGAAAACTGAATAAAAACATTTATAAAAAAAAAAAAATTGCTGCAACACAGTCAGAAATACTGAATTTTCAAGACGCCGGGGGAAGAAAATTTTTAACAAATATTTTGCCACAATTCGGATATCAGCAGTTTGTTCATCCACCACAGAATCTATCGGATGCAGATCAACATATTTAATCACCATTTCAAACATGTCTAAATGTACGATAAAAGCAATTTACTGCGTATGCGTCAATGAGGAACAAAAACAGAAAACACAGGACAGTCTCAGCAGGTCTGACAGCCTCTGTGGAGAGAGATGGCAAGTGTCGTTTCGAGTCTGGGTGACTCTTTGTCGAAGCCGGACAACTGGATCTTTGGTTAGGTTTAGATTGGCGGTGCGTGGGGGGAGAGCGACAGACGACCAGCGATGGGTGGAGAATAACAAGAATGTGTTGTGCTGAAAGAAAAAGGGAATGTAAATGTTTCTAATCAGTGTTCAGAACGGTGCTGATAGAGGCGATTAGAAGATTAGAACGTGTTAATGGCAGAGGACAATGCGGAACAAGGAGCGGGTTTCCCAAGACGGATGCGATTGGCTAGGGGAATGGGGAGGGGGAGACAATGGGAGAGGAAGACATATCAATGGAAGCAATGAAAATAGGTTGATGGAAATAAACATGTGGTGAAGTGGGAAGAGTGATTTCACGGTGCGAAGTTGTTGACCGTACTGTAAAATCCGAAAGGCTGTACCGTGCCTATTCGGAGGATGGGGTGCTGCTCCTCGGCGTTGTGCTGAGCTACATGGGAACATAGCAGCAGGCCATGATCGGACATGTGGACATGAGAGCAGGACAGTGAGTTCAAATAGCAAGCGACAGGAGAGTCTACCACTACATTGTCGATGGAGCGAAGGTGTTTTGCAAAGCGGTCACCCAGTCGGCATTTAGTCTCTCCAATGCAGAGTAGATGGCATTGGGATCAGCAAATGCAACAGGCCAGATTGAAGGATGTCTGAAAGTAATGTGTACTCAAAAGGACAGACACAAACGATACTGTAACTGACTTAGAGGAAATGCCAGAGACTTAACTGAACCAGCTTTGGGAAAGAAAAAACGGTCTTCCTGATGGAGAAATAGGAAAAGCTAATGTGGGAATCCAGGCTCAAAGTTGATTTACAATTACCCCTCCTTTCTTCTACATGAACGGTATTTAGGCTGCAGGATTTTACACACCAAAACACAAAGAGCTCAAATATAAGAAACACATAATTGTCAATTCTTAAACTCAACTCAAGCATTGAATAACGGAACAAATATTGTGTAAAGTCGGTTGCTATTTTCTGTAGGATTTCAGAATGCTGCATTAATAATAGAAGAGAGCATTTCGCCGTTAGAGATTTGCTGAACAAATTCTTCAGTTCAATATAGGTTCTTCTACTGGCTTGTAAGTTTAGACATCTGTTTTAAAGAAATAGACGTGTTCTTGTAAGAAGTGACATGGCCTCTCAGCCGAACCATGCGAAGCTGCAACAAGGCAGTTGAGTTGAAGGTGACACAGATCGGTTGGAATGTGAGCTGCCAGCTGTTTCTGTAGTGTAGTGATTATCACATTCGCTTTACACGCGCATGGTCCCCGGTTCGAAACCGGGCAGAAACATCTGGTGTTTCCAGTTTAGTCTGTCGCAAAATATTACCTCAATCTCGTAACTGGTCTTCATCATCGAGGAATAAGAAAAGCCTATAACTGCTGTGGGCCAGTGGCGCAATGGATAACGCGTCTGACTCCGAATCAGGAGATTCCAAGTTCGACTCATGGCTGGCTCGCAGTTCCTAGTTTTGGCGTCCCCTTTAGTTCAGTGGGTTGGACAGCTGGTTCCCGATGCAGAGCAAAGTGAGTAGGGCATCATCAATTCTCGTTTCAGCTGTGGTTACTTATGAAAGCCCTGCCCTCTCAATTTAACTTCAAGCAAAACATAACTTATCTCCAGTTCAGCAAAGTTCAATATATGATCCTTTGATAAGTTGAGACATCAGTTTTAAAGAAACGGCTTCTTCCAATAAGTTACATGGCCTCTCAGCGGAACCGTTAGAAGCTGCAACAATACATTGAAGTTCAACATTGCACAGGGCCACTGATTGTGATACTCCCAGCGGTTTCGGTAGTGTAGTGGTTATCAAATTCGCCTAACACGCGAAAGGTCCCCGGGTCGAAACCGGGCAGAAACATGGCGTGCTTCTGATTTTATGTGACCAATGTTTGCACAAAATACGTTTCTTCCTCAATCTTGCACGTTCGAGGAACATGAGATTTGGTCTCGCGTGAGATATTAAAATTCCTGCAACAAAGTCAGAAATACTGAATATTCAAGACGCCGGCGGCAGAAAAGCCACATTTTGCCACAATTCGGATATCAGCAGTTTGTTCATCCACCACAGAATCTATCGGATGCAGATGAAAATATTTAATCACCATTTCAAACATGTCTAAATGTACGAAAAAGCAACTTACTGCGTATGCGTCAATGGGGAACAAAAACAGAAAACACAGGACAGTCTCAGCAGGTCTGACAGCCTCTGTGGAGAGAGATGGCAAGTGTCGTTTCGAGTCTGGGTGACTCTTTGTCGAAGCCGGACAACTGGATCTTTGGTTAGGTTTAGATTGGCGGTGCGTGGGGGGAGAGCGAAAGACGGCCAGCGATGGGTGGAGAATAACAAGTATGTGCTGGGCTGAAAGAAAAAGGGAATGTAAATGTTTCTAATCAGTGTTAAGAATGGTGCTGATAGAGGGGATTAGAAGATTAGAATGTGTTAATGGCAGAGGACAATGAGGAACAAGGGGCGGATTTCCCAAGACGGATGCGATTGGCTAGGGGAATGGGGAGGGGGAGACAATGGGAGAGGAAGACATATCAATGGAAGCAATGAAAATAGGTTGATGGAAATAAACATGTGGTGAAGTGGGAAGAGTGATTTCACGGTGCGATGTTGTTGACCGTACTGTAAAATCCGCAAGGCTGTACTGTGCCTATTCGGAGGATGGGGTGCTGCTCCTCGGCGTTGTGCTGAGCTACATGGGAACATAGCAGCAGGCCATGATCGGACATGTGGACATGAGAGCAGGACAGTGAGTTCAAATAGCAAGCGACAAGAGAGTCTACCACCAGTTTGTCGATGGAGCGAAGGTGTTTTGCAAACGGTCACCCAGTCGGCATTTAGTCTCTCCAATGCAGAGTAGATGGCATTGGGATCAGCAAATGCAGCGGGCCAGATTGAAGGATGTCTGAAAGTAATGTGTACTCAAAAGGACAGACACAAACGATACTGTAACTGACTTAGAGGAAATGCCAGAGACTTAACTGAACCAGCTTTGGGAAAGAAAAAACGGTCTTCCTGATGGAGAAACAGGAAAAGCCAGTGTGGGAATCCAGGCTCAAAGTTGATTTACAATTACCCCTCCTTTCTTCTACATGAACGGTATTTAGGCTGCAGCATTTTACACACCAAAACACAAAGAGGTCAAATATAAGAAACACATAATTGTCAATTCTTAAACTCAACTCAAGCATTGAATAACGGAACAAATAATGTGTAAAGTCGGTTGCTTTTTTCTGTAGGATTTCAGAATGCTGCATTAATAATAGAAGAGAGCATTTCGCCTTTAGAGATTTTCTGAACAAATTCTTCAGTTCAATATAGGTTCTTCTACTGGCTTGTAAGTTTAGACATCTGTTTTAAAGAAATAGACGTGTTCTTGCAAGAAGTGACATGGCCTCTCAGCCGAACCATGCGAAGCTGGAACAAGGCAGTTGAGTTGAAGGTGACACAGGTCCGTTGGAGTGTGAGCTGCCAGCTGTTTCTGTAGTGTAGTGGTTATCACATTCGCTTTACACGCGAATGGTCCCCGGTTCGAAACCGGGCAGAAACATCTGGTGTTTCCAGTTTAGTCTGTGGCAAAATATTACCTCAATCTCGTAACTGGTCTTCATCATCGAGGAATAGCAAAAGCCTATAGTTGCTGTGGGCCAGTGGCGCAATGGATAACGCGTCTGACTACGAATCAGGAGATTCCAGGTTCGACTCCTGGCTGGCTCGCAGTTCCTAGTTTTGGCGTCCCCTTTAGTTCAGTGGGTTGGACAGCTGGTTCCCGATGCAGAGCAAAGTGAGCAGGGCATCATCAATTCTCGTTTCAGCTGTGGTTACTTATGAAAGCCCTGCCCTCTCAATTTAACTTCAAGCAAAACATAACTTATCTCCAGTTCAGCAAAGTTCAATATATGATCCTTTGATGAGTTGAGACATCAGTTTTAAAGAAACGGCTTCTTCCAATAAGTTACATGGCCTCAGCGGAACCGTTAGAAGCTGCAACAATACATTGAAGTTCAACATTGCACAGGGCCACTGATTGTGACACGCACAGCGGTTTCTGTAGTGTAGTGGTTATCACATTCGCCTAATACGCGTAAGGTCCCCGGTTCGAAACCGGGCAGAAACATGGCGTGCTTCTGATTTTGTGTGACGAATGTTTGCACTAAATACGTTTCTTCCTCAATCTTGCACGTTCGAGGAACATGAGATTTGGTCTCGCGTGAGATATTAAAATTCCTGCAACAAAGTCAGAAATACTGAATATTCAAGACGCCGGGGGAAGAAAAGCCACATTTTGCCACAATTCGGATATCAGTAGTTTGTTCATCCACCACAGAATCTATCGGATGCAGATGAAAATATTTAATCACCATTTCAAACATGTCTAAATGTACGATAAAAGCAACTTACTGCGTATGCGTCAATGGGGAACAAAACCAGAAAACACAGGGCAGTCTCAGCTGGTCTGACAGCCTCTGTGGAGAGAGATGGCAAGTGTCGTTTCGAGTCTGGGTGACTCTTTGTCGAACCCGGACAACTGGATCTTTGGTTAGGTTTAGATTGGCGGTGCGTGGGGGGAGAGCGACAGACGGCCAGCGATGGGTGGAGAATAACAAGAATGTGTTGGGCTGAAAGAAAAAGGGAATGTAAATGTTTCTAATCAGTGTTAAGAACGGTGCTGATAGAGGCGATTAGAAGATTAGAATGTGTTAATGGCAGAGGACAATGAGGAACAAGGGGCGGATTTCCCAAGACGGATGCGATTGGCTAGGGGAATGGGGAGGGGGAGACAATGGGAGAGGAAGACATATCAATGGAAGCAATGAAAATAGGTTGATGGAAATAAACATGTGGTGAAGTGGGAAGAGTGATTTCACGGTGCGAAGTTGTTGACCGTACTGTAAAATCCGCAAGGCTGTACCGTGCCTATTCGGAGGATGGGGTGCTGCTCCTCGGCGTTGTGCTGAGCTACATGGGAACATAGCAGCAGGCCATGATCGGACATGTGGACATGAGAGCAGGACAGTGAGTTCAAATAGCAAGCGACAGGAGAGTCTACCACCAGTTTGTCGATGGAGCGAAGGTGTTTTGCAAAGCGGTCACCCAGTCGGCATTTAGTCTCTCCAACGCAGAGTAGATGGCATTGGGATCAGCAAATGCAACAGGCCAGATTGAAGGATGTCTGAAAGTAATGTGTACTCAAAAGGACAGACACAAACGATACTGTAACAGACTTAGAGGAAATGCCAGAGACTTAACTGAACCAGCTTTGGGAAAGAAAAAACGGTCTTCCCGATGGAGAAACAGGAAAAGCCAGTGTGGGAATCCACGCTCAAAGTTGATTTACAATTACCCCTCCTTTCTTCTACATGAACGGTATTTAGGCTGCAGCATTTTACACACCAAAACACAAAGAGGTCAAATATAAGAAACACATAATTGTCAATTCTTAAACTCAATTCAAGCATTGAATAACGGAACAAATAATGTGTAGAGTCGGTTGCTTTTTTCTGTAGGATTTCAGAATGCTGCATTAATAATAGAAGAGAGCATTTCGCCGTTAGAGATTGGCTGAACAAATTCTTCAGTTCATAAGAACATAAGAACATAAGAACTAGGAGCAGGAGTAGGCCATCTGGCCCCTCGAGCCTGCTCCGCCATTCAATTAGATCATGGCTGATCTTTTGTGGACTCAGCTCCACTTTCCGGCCCGAACACCATAACCCTTAATCCCTTTATTCTTCAAAAAACTATCTATCTTTACCTTAAAAACATGTAATGAAGGAGCCTCAACTGCTTCACTGGGCGAGGAATTCCATTGATTCACAACCCTTTGGGTGAAGAAGTTCCTCCTAAACTCAGTCGTAAATCTACTTCCCCTTATTTTGAGGCTATGCCCCCTAGTTCTGCTGTCACCCGCCAGTGGAAACAACCTGCCCGCATCTATCCTATCTATTCCCTTCATAATTTTAAATGTTTCTATAAGATCCCCCCCTCATCCTTCTAAATTCCAACGAATACAGTCCCAGTCTACTCAACCTCTCCTCATAATCCAACCCCTTCAGCTCTGGGATTAACCTAGTGAATCTCCTCTGCACACCCTCCAGCGCCAGTACGTCCTTTCTCAAGTAAGGAGACCAAAACTGAACACAATACTCCAGGTGTGGCCGCACTAACACCTTATACAAGTGCAACATAACCTCCCTAGTCTTAAACTCCATCCCTCTAGCAATGAAGGACAAAATTCCATTTGCCTTCTTAATCACCTGTTGCACTTGTAAACCAACCTTCTGTGACTCATGCACTAGCACACCCAAGTCTCTCTGAACAGCGGCATGCTTTAATATTTTATCGTTTAAATAATAATCCCGTTTGCTGTTATTCCTACCAAAATGGATAACCTCACATTTGTCAACATTGTGTCCATCTGCCAGACCCGAGCCCATTCACTTAACCTATCCAAATCCCTCTGCAGACTTCCAGTATCCTCTGCACTTTTCGCTTTACCACTCATCTTAGTGTCATCTGCAAACTTGGACACATTGCCCTTGGTCCCCAACTCCAAATCATCAATGTAAATTGTGAACAATTGTGGGCCCAACACGGATCCCTGAGGGACACCACTAGCTACTAATTGCCAACCAGAGAAACACCCATTTATCCCAACTCTTTGCTTTCTATTAATTAACCAATCCTCTATCCATGCTACTACTTTACCCTTAATGCCATGCATCTTTATCTTATGCAGCAACCTTTTGTGTGGCACCTTGTCAAAGGCTTTCTGGAAATCCAGATATACCACATCCATCGGCTCCCCGTTATCGACTGCACTGGTAATGTCCTCAAAAAATTCCACTAAATTAGTTAGGCATGACCTGCCTTTAACGAACCCATGCTGCGTCTGCCCAATGGGACAATTTCTATCCAGATGCCTCGCAATTTCTTCCTTGATGATAGATTCCAGCATCTTCCCTATTACCGAAGTTAAACTCACTGGCCTATAATTTCCTGCTTTCTGCCTACCTCCTTTTTTAAACAGTGGCGTCACGTTTGCTATTTTCCAATCCACAGGGACCACCCCAGAGTCTAGTGAATTTCGGTAAATTATCACTAGTGCATCTGCAATTTCCCTAGCCATCTCTTTTAGCACTCTGGGATGCATTCCATCAGGGCCAGGAGACTTGTCTACCTTTAGCCCCATTAGCTTGCCCATCACTCCCTCCTGAGTGATAACAATCCTCTCAAGGTCCTCACCTGTCATAGCCTCATGTCTATCAGTCGCTGGCATGTTATTTGTGTCTTCCACTGTGAAGACCGACCCAAAAAACCTGTTCAGTTCCTCAGCCATTTCCTCAATATAGGTTCTTCTACTGGCTTGTAAGTTTAGACATCTGTTTTAAAGAAATAGACGTGTTCTTGTAAGAAGTAACATGGCCTCTCAGCCGAACCATGCGAAGCTGCAACAAGGCAGTTGAGTTGAAGGTGACACAGGTCCGTTGGAGTCTGCGCTGCCAGCTGTTTCTGTAGTGTAGTGGTTATCACATTCGCTTTGCACGCGAATGGTCCCCGGTTCGAAACAGGGAAGAAACATCTGGTGTTTCCAGTTTCGTCTGTGGCAAAATATTACCTCAATCTCGTAACTGATCTTCATCATCGAGGAATAACAAAAGCATATAACTGCTGTGGGCCAGTGGCGCAATGGATAACGCGTTTAACTACGAATCAGGAGATTCCAGGTTCAACTCCTGGTTGGCTCGCAGTTTCTAGTTTTGGCATCCCCTTCAGTTCAGTGGGTTGGACAGCTGGTTCCCGATGCAGAGCAAAGTGAGCAGGGCATCATCAATTCTCGTTTCAGCTGTGGTTACTTAGGAAAGCCCTGCCCTCTCAATTTAACTTCAAGCAAAACATAACTTATCTCCAGTTCAGCAAAGTTCAATATATGATCCTTTGATGAGTTGAGACATCAGTTTTAAAGAAACGGCTTCTTCCAATAAGTTACATGGCCTCTCAGCGGAACCGTCAGAAGCTGCAACAATATATTGAAGTTCAACATTGCACAGGGCCACTGATTGTGATACTCCCAGCTGTTTCTGTAGTGTAGTGGTTATCACATTCGCCTAACACGCGAAAGGTCCCCGGTTCGAAACCGGGCAGAAACATGGCGTGCTTCTGATTTTGTGTGACGAATGTTTGCACTAAATACATTTCTTCCTGAATCTCGCACGTTCGAGGAACATGAGATTTGGTCTCGCATGAGATATTAAAATTCCTGCAACAAAGTCAGAAATACTGATTTTTCAAGACGCCGGGGGAAGAAAAGCCTTTACTATTTTGCCACAATTCGGATATCAGCAGTTTGTTCATCCACCACAGAATCTATCGGATGCAGATGAACATATTTAATCACCATTTCAAACATGTCTAAATGTACGATAAAAGCAACTTACTGCGTATGCGTCAATGGGGAACAAAAACAGAAAACAGGACAGTCTCAGCAGGTCTGACAGCCTCTGTGGAGAGAGATGGCAAGTGTCGTTTCGAGTCTGGGTGACTCTTTGTCGAAGCCGGACAACTGGATCTTTGGTTAGGTTTAGATTGGCGGTGCGTGGGGGGAGGGCGACAGACGGCCAGCGATGGGTGGAGAATAACAAGAATGTGTTGTGCTGAAAGAAAAAGGGAATGTAAATGTTTCTAATCAGTGTTAACAACGGTGCTGATAGAGGCGATTAGAATGTGTTAATGGCAGAGGACAATGAGGAACAAGGGGCGGATTTCCCAAGACGGATGCGATTGGCTTGGGGAATGGGGAGGGGGAGACAATGGGAGAGGAAGACATATCAATGGAAGCAATGAAAATAGGTTGATGGAAATAAACATGTGGTGAAGTGGGAAGAGTGATTTCACGGTTCGAAGTTGTTGACCGTACTGTAAAATCAGCAAGGCTGTCCCGTGCCTATTCGGAGGATGGAGTGCTGCTCCTCGGCGTTGTGCTGAGCTACATGGGAACATTGCAGCAGGCCAAGATCGGACATGTGGACATGAGAGCAGGACAGTGAGTTCAAATAGCAAGCGACAGGAGAGTCTACCACCAGTTTGTCGATGGAGCGAAGGTGTTTTGCAAAGCGGTCACCCAGTCGGCATTTAGTCTCTCCAATGCAGAGTAGATGGCATTGGGATCAGCAAATGCAGCGGGCCAGATTGAAGGATGTCTGAAAGTAATGTGTACTCAAAAGGACAGACACAAACGATACTGTAACTGACTTAGAGGAAATGCCAGTGACTTAACTGAACCAGCTATGGGAAAGAAAAAACGGTCTTCCTGATGGAGAAACAGGAAAAGCCAGTGTGGGAATCCAGGCTCAAAGTTGATTTACAATTACCCCTCCTTTCTTCTACATGAACGGTATTTAGGCTGCAGCATTTTACACACCAAAACACAAAGTGGTTGTCACATTCGCCTAGCACGCGAAAAGTCCCCGGTTCGAAACCGTGCAGAAACATCGTGTTCTTCTCATTTTGTGTGACGAATGTTTGCACAAAATACCTTTCTTCCTCAATCTCGCACGTTCGAGGAACATGAGATTTGGTCTCGCATGAGACATTAAAATTCCTGCAACAAAGTCAGAAATGCGGAATATTCAAGACGCCAGGGGAAGAAAGTCGATCTAACATCTGGATTGGATTGGATTGGATTTGTTTATTGTGACATGTACCGAGGTACAGTGTAAAGTATTTTTCTGCAAGCAGCTCAACAGATCATTCAGTACATGGGAAGAAAAGGGAATTAAACAGAATTCAAGAAAATACATGAGAATACATAATAGGGCAACACAACGTACACAATGTAACTACATAAGCACCGGCATCGGATGAAGCATACAGGGTGTAGTGTTAATGAGGTCAGTCAATAAGAGGGTCATTTAGTAGTCTGGTGACAGTGGGGAAGAAGCTGTTTTTGAGTCTGTTCGTGCGTGTTTTCAGACTTCTGTATCTCCTGCCCGATGGAAGAAGTTGAAAAAGTGAGTAAGCCGGGTGGGAGGGATCCTTGATTATGCTGCCCGCTTTCCCCTGGCAGCGGGAAGTGTAGATGGAGTCCATGGATTGGAGGTAGGTTTGTGTGATGGACTGGGCGGGATTCACGACTCTCTGAAGTTCCTTGCGGTCCTGGGCCGAGCAGTTGCCATACCAGGCTGTGATGCAGCCCGATAGGATGCTCTCTATAGTCCATCTGTAAAAGTTGGTAAGGGTTAATGTGGACATGCCGAATTTCTTTAGTTTCCTGAGGAAGTATAGGCGCTGTTGTGCTTTCTTGGTGATAGCGTCGACGTGAGTGGACCAGGGTAGATTTTTGGTGATGTGCACCCCTAGGAATTTGAAACTGCTCACCATCTCCACCTCGGCTCCGTTGATGCTGACTGGGGTTTGTACAGTACTTTGCTTCCTGAAGTCGATGACCAGCTCTTTAGTTTTGCTGGCATTGAGGGAGAGATTGTTGGCGTCACACCACTCCACTAGGTTCTCTGTCTCCCTCGTGTTTTCGGATTCGTCGTTATTCGAGATCCGGCCCACTATGGTCGTATCGTCATCAAACTTGGAGATGGAGTTGGAACCAAGTTTTGCCACACAGTCGTGTGTGTACAGGGAGTAGAGTAGGGGGCTAAGCACGCAGCCTTGCGGGGCACTGGTATTGAGGACTATTGTGGAGGAGGTGTTGGTGTTCATTCTTACTGACTGTGGTCTGTTGGTGAGAAAGTCAAGGATCAGAGTGGAGAGCCAAGTCCTAGGTTTTGGAGCTTTGATATGAGCTTGGCTGGGATTATGGTGTTGAAGGCGGAGCTGTAGTCAATAAATAGGAGTCTGATGTAGGAGTCTAAACTGAATTATTTTGTGCCCAATAATTGTGCAAACTTTTCTCACACGAAATGCTCAATATTTCTGCCCGGTTTCGAACCGGGAATCTTCACTCGCACACACAGAGGGGAAGATGTCATTTTAACCTGCACTTTCGCGTGTGAAGCGAATGTGATAAGCACTACACTACAGAAACCGCTGACAATCAATGGACGTGCGGAATGTACAACCTCACTGTGTTGCTGCAGAGTCTGATGGTCTGTTTGAGAGGCCAGGTCCCTTGTTGCAGACGACAGCTGTTTCTTAAATTAACAGATGTCTCAACATATAAAGCCGTGAGATGTAGAAATTATATCGAAATTAACATAAGTTATATTTTGCTTAATGTCGGTCTTAAATTTGTGCTCTTTGGTCTCGTTTAGGTATTTTCAATCAATGCCTATGGGAGTGGTCGTGGGTTTAAATCCAGGACAGGCTCTTTACTCAAGGTCAGGGATTATGAATTGTTTGCGATGCTGACAGCGGGGTTGATTTACATTGGCCCACTCTGAAAAAGATTTCTCAGGACTCGGGATGTTTAAGTCGTTTCTCTCCCCACAGATGATGCTCGAGAAAGACAGTGTCTGAGCCGGAGTGCGTTTGGATAAAATTGATGCTCCAGATCTGTGTTAACCACAGGGGCGTGACCCATCTAATCCACAGAGCCAAAGTGGAGAATTGAATTGACTGAAATAAGTACAATACATCGTCGGTATAAGTGCAGGTTAAAATGACATCTTCCCGTCTGTGTGTGCGAGTGAGGATTCCCGCTGAGTAACAGAATCTCCATTGCTTAGAGCTGGAACACACGGGTATTGAAAGCGGAAATCATTGCTTAAAAATTCAACTGAACTGACAGTAAAAACTCGCAGACTGTGTCCTATAAAATGAAATGGAATTTATACCCCTGAAAAGAACATCTGACTCAGTACCTAGATGCTCACACTTTCTACCAATATCCTCTAACCAGCTTCATCCAACTCGAGCATATCCTTCCAACCCCTCCTGCCTCCTTGGCCCCTTGAATGCATCAATTCGCCTCTGTCGCTACCTGTAATGGACATTTCCATATTCTAACCTCTACTAGGTGAAGACATTTCTCGTGAATTCCCGGATCTGCAATTGATCCGAGAGGCAGCTTGATTTCTATTTGAGTGTCTCAGAGTTCCGGGGAGTATATTTTGTCTGATACTTCTACTCCCTCCTTCCTGGAAGAAATTGTTTGGTGAAGTTGTTGACATGGCAGACTGGGAGAAAATGAATGTTCCACATTCTGCACTTTCCTTTGTTTTAATAAATTTCAAGTACACAATTCATTTTGATTTCAATCCAGGGGTAATGTAGCGTGGCCAATCCATCTACCCTGCACATCTTTGTGTTCGTGGGGGTGAGATCCACACAGACACGGGGAGAACGCTCAAACTGCACATGGACAGTGACCGAGACCGAGGATCAAACGCGGCTCCTCAGCACCGTGAGGTAGCAGTGCTAACCACTGCGCCACCGTGTCGTTCCCATTCTGCGCTTTCCTGACACAGGGTAGAAGGAGAGAGAGGTTCCGAGATACAGATGAAAGAGATTGGCACACAGGCATACTTAACGATCGAAAGAGCCAGACAAACATCGAGAAGAACAAAGGACGCAGAAAAAGACAGACAGTGCGATCTAGAGAAAGAGTTAGTCACTGAGCTGACACTAATACTGAGTGTTAGCCAATTGCTGACAGGGAGCACATGTGTTCATTTGCGTGATCAGCAGCACTGAGTAGCCAGCCAATCCTACCATTGGGCTACGCCCCTTAGTTACCCAATGAATTAAATCTGCCTTTGAATTTCCTTTTTCAAGTCAGGCTATAAGAGTTAACATGTTTTACCAATTCTGTGACTTCTGTGAAATTCTAAAGCAGCAAACATGTTCTCCCAATGTGTTTTACTGTTGGTCTTGATGCCCGGTGAGTCTATGTTCAAATGGTCACTGTCTGTTCCCAGCGTTCGCTCCCAGGTATTAAATAGATTCTGTAATTTGTTCCAGGAACCAATGGCAAAGATGAAGTGTTCCAGGATCCCCCTGAATTAACAGTTCTGGAAGGACGGGCAATAACACTGGGCTGCAGCTACTCGACAACTGGTACTCCAACTCTGTTCTGGTACATCCAGTCTCCCGGAGAAGCTCCGAAATATTTATTCAAGATATATAGCTCAGGAGCTACGTCTCAAGATTTGCCAACCAGGTTCTCGGCTATTTTAAACAAAGAAAACAAAACGGTTCCTTTAAATATCGCCGCGGCGCTTCTCTCCGACACCGCCGTGTATTTCTGTGCCTTGCAGCCCACACTGATGCAGAGAAATAGCGGAGCCTGTATAAAAACCCCAGCGTGAGAGTTCCAGTTATTGTCAGCAGAGGGCGCGCTCGCACTGAAAACATAAACAATAACTGAGCCTGTGAGGGTCATGATTAAGATATGAGAACAAAACACAACACTCAACAACAACGTAAGCAGCAGCTGAGGAATGTTATTAGTTAGTTTTTTAACTTGCAGCTATACTCTAAATTAATTTCAAAAATCAATTTGTGGTGCATTCACACACTTTCTGCCTTTTTGTGATCTTGTCCTGTCTTTCGGAATCAATGTGAAATCATTTCCCCATTCACACTCTCAGTTTCTGGGTCTCTTCGACCACAGCCTGCACATAGTGTCTATTTGGCTCGAGTAATTTGCTGGTAACAAGCCAAAAGCTCAGAATTACCTCAATGTTTATTTACAAATGTTTATTTGAATGTTTTCTGACACAATTCACAGCCTAATTCTTCCGCCTGACAATAACCAGATGACCGGGGCCATTCCTACCCCGTGCCTAACAGTGAAACCTGTATTCTTATAAGGATACTGACTAGATCTCTGTTCGGGTTCTTTAGATTCACTGACAGCCTGTTCCCCAAGTCCAGATGCTAAAGCACCATTGGGCTGCGGTGGAACAGCGGTTAGCTCTGCAAAGAGCAGCTGAGACGGACCTACAGTTTGTAACACAGTCGCTGGAAAATGTCCCTCAGTCGCCAGATAAGTGAAATCTGTTTCTGATCTGCGTTTAATAACAAGGATTCTTTTTCCGCTGAAGTCTACATTAGACACCGTGTTCTCTCCAGGGCCGTTTCTGATAATGGCCGTGCTGCTTGGTAAGACTATGTTCAAAGGGACATTGTTTATTCCATGTGTTAGTATCCATCCCAGACTCTGACACAGTCTGTGTTCTTTTGCCGCAACAAGTAACACAGACTCACTACTCCTGGGTCGCCTCTGTTGGAACATCAATATTCAGGGTAAGCTCCGAAATAATTGCTGTCGTGATATAACTCGGATCATGGAGATAAGTCTCAGGGTTTCCTAGACCGGCTTTCTGTTCAGGTGGACAAGGATAAAGACATCAATGCAAATGTGTCTTACATAAACCTGTCAGTTTTGTTCACTGCGAGCACGGAAATAGACTTTCGCAGTTAGAGGCATCAAAAACACTCAGCCGAGAAGAAAGGAGGTCTTTGTACGACTTCTTGTCTTGTATCAGACACTGTGCCTCACTGAACAGTAATAAACCCCGTCTCCACATTCAGGGCGCTTATGTTCAGGTAACCAGACTTTGTGGACTAATCACCAGTCGCCAGATATCGTCCTGAGATTTTATCTTTCTTCAGTACTGCTACTTTGTAAATTATGCAAATTGGAGGATGTGCCTGTTTCTGCCGATACCATTGCATTGTGTTTATACCCTGATCTGTATGCTCGCAAATTAACTGCGCCGAACGCTCTTCTAACACAGTTAATGTCACTGGAGACTGAGTCAATGCACATAATCCCCCTGTGAAATTCGATGAACAAAAGAGCACGAGATTAAATAGGGTCAAGCGAAACGTGTATCTATCGAGACGTAAGTGTGTAAACTCTCATTTGCCAAGCTACACATAACATGTACATATCTTAACGTTAACGATATTAATGTTGAGTGCAAACTATTTGCAATCAATATGCTAAACTGTCACGATGAACCTAATCGTATACTGACCGTCCCAGAGCGTCACCAGTATTATTAGAAACATGTCTGGTTAAATTTCTCAGTGAATGGGAATGAAATGAGTCAGAGAATGAGAAAGAGAGAGGGATCCCAGGCTCTGTCAACACTGTTCCAGCCACAGGGGGTCAGGCCTATTGTGACATCACTCAGGATACCATCATGATTGGACTTTAACCAGGTTGTTGTCAGACTTCTTACTGCTCGCCCAGGCCGACGCCGGCATCTCCACGTCCCTATTGGCTTTGGCATTGATCTCTCGTGACTTTCTAATCAGCATACTGCTGCCTGCCTCCCTCTGCTGATGGATTCTCTTCAATCCAATGTATAACTACTGAGTGGGTTTATTGAAATACACATCAAAACACAAATGTTAAATATTGTCTCCCAAAAACCTAAATAAATGACGAAACCCAATCTTCATTTTTCTGCACAAAGAATCAGCTGTCCCACCCATTGAATGGCAATGACCACATCTGCAGCAAGTGTTGGTTGCTGGAAGATCTCCGGCTCAGAATTGATGATCTGGAGTCTGAGCTTCAAACACTGCGGCACATCCGGGAGGGGGAGAGTTACCTGGACACTTTGTTTCAGGAGGCAGTCACACCTGGGAGATTAAGTAATTCACATTCAGTAACTGATCAGGGACATCAGAGTGTGACTGTAAGTGAGGCAGGCAGAGGGAACCTGAGTTCAGGAGTGCAGGAGCCTCAGCCCTTGACCTTGTCCAACAGGTATGAGACTCTTGCTCCCTGTATGGATGAGGAAAGGGGCTCTGGACAGGATGAGCCAACTGACCACGGTACCATGGTGCAGAAGGCCATTCAAGAGGGGGGAGTAAAAAGACAAGTAGTTGTTATAGGGGATTCTATAATTAGGGGGACAGATAGTATCCTATGCAAGCCGGATCGGGAGTCTCGCATGGTGTGTTGCCTGCCCGGTGCCAGGGTGCGGGACATCTCTGACCGGCTTGAAAGGATACTGGAGCGGGAGGGGGAGGATCCAGTTGTTGTGGTCCACGTTGGGACTAACAACATAGGTAAAGCTAGGGTGGAGGACCTGTTCGGGGACTATCAAGCACTAGGAAGAAAATTGAAGTACAGGTCCTCAAGGGTCATAATCTCTGGATTACTGCCCGAGCCACGTGCCAATTGGCATAGGGATAGGAAAATTAGGGAAGTAAACACGTGGCTAAGGGATTGGTGTGGGAAAGAGGGATTCCACTTCATGGGACATTGGCATCAGTTTTGGAACCGGGGGGATCTGTACCGTTGGGACGGTCTCCACCTGAACCGATCTGGAACCAGTGTTCTAGCGAAGAGGATAAATAGGGTGGTCAGTAGGACTTTAAACTTCTGAGTTGGGGGGAAGGGAAAGTGAAAGCGACAGGGAGCAGGGAGTTAAATGGCAAGATACGCAGGAGGATAACATGTAGGCAGGTGGATTTAAGCTTGAGGCAGACTAGGAATGCAACAAAAAGGAAGGATAACTTTGGACATCTTAGGACTTCCAATATCTGTACTGATAAGAAAGTTAACATTAAGGCACTTTACCTGAATGCTCGTAGCATTTGTAACAAAGTAGATGAACTAATGGCACAGATCATCGTGAATGATTATGATGTGGTAGGCATCACAGAGACATGGCTGCAGGGGGTTCAGGACTGGCAGTTAAACATCCAAGGATATACAACCTATCGAAAAGACAGGGAGGTGGGCCGAGGGGGTGGGGTTGCCTTGTTAGTTAAGAACAAAATTAAATCTATGGCACTAAACGACATAGGGTCGGATGATGTGGAGTCTGTGTGGGTAGAATTGAGGAACCACAAAGGCAAAAAAACCATAATGGGAGTTATGTACAGACCGCCTAACAGTGGTCAGGACCAGGGGCGCAACATGTACCGGGAAATAGAAAAGGCATGTCAGAAAGGCAAGGTCACAGTGATCATGGGGGACTTCAATATGCAGGTGGATTGGGTAAATAATGTAGCCAGTGGATCCAAAGAAAAGGAATTCATGGAATGCTTACAAGATGGCTTTTTGGAACAGCTTGTCATGGAGCCCACAAGGGAGCAGGCTATTCTGGACCTAGTGCTATGTAATGAACCAGACTTTATTAAAGATCTTAAAGTAAGGGAACACTTAGGAAGCAGCGATCATAATATGGTTGAGTTCAGTCTGCAGTTTGAAAGAGAGAAGGCAAAATCGGATGTAATGGTGTTACAGTTAAATAAAGGTAATTACGAGGGCATGAGAGAGGAACTGGTGAAAATTAACTGGAAGCAGACCCTAGCAGGGAAGACAGTAGAGCAAAAATGGCAGGAGTTTGTATGCATAATTGAGGACACTGTACAGAGGTTCATCCCCAAGAAAAGAAAGATTATCCAGGGAGGGATTAGACAGCCATGGCTGACAAAGGAGGTCAGGAAATGTATCAAAGAAAAAGAGAGATCCTATAAAGTGGCCAAAAGCACCGGGAAATCAGAAGATTGGGAAGGCTACAAAAACAAACAGAGGTTAACAAAGAGACAAATAAGGAAGGAGAGGATCAAATATGAAGGCAGGCTAGCCAGTAATATAAGAAATGATAGTAAAAGTTTCTTTCAATACATAAGAAACAAACGTCAGGCCAAAGTAGACATTGGGCCAATTCAAACTGATTCTGGAAGGCTAGTGATGGGAGATGAGGAAATGGCTGGAGAACTTAATAAGTACTTTGCGTCTGTCTTCACAGTGGAAGACGTTAGTAATATCCCAAAAATTATAAAGGGTCAGGGGGCTGAGTTGAGTATGGTTGCCATTACAAAAGAGATGGTGCTAAAAAAGCTAAAAGGTCTTAAAATTGACAAATCTCCTGGCCCCGATGGGCTACATCCTAGAGTTCTGAGGGAGGTGGCTGAAGAAATAGCGGAAGCGTTGGTTGAGATCTTTCAAAAATCACTGGAGTCAGGGAAAGTCCCGGACGATTGGAAGATCGCTGTTGTAACCCCCTTGTTCAAGAAAGGATCAAGACAAAAGATGGAAAATTATAGGCCAATTAGCCTAACCTCGGTTGTTGGTAAAATTCTAGAATCGATCGTTAAGGATGAGATTTCTAATTTCTTGGAAGAGCAGGGTCGGATTAGAACAAGTCAACATGGATTTAGTAAGGGGAGGTCGTGCCTGACGAACCTGTTAGAATTCTTTGAGGAGGTGACAAGTAGGTTAGACCAGGGAAACCCAGTGGATGTGGTCTATCTGGATTTCCAAAAGGCCTTTGATAAGGTGCCACACAGGAGGCTGCTGAGTAAGGTGAGGGCCCATGGTGTTCGAGGTGAGCTACTGGCATGGGTTGAGGATTGGCTGTCTGACAGAAGGCAGAGAGTTGGGATAAAAGGTTCTTTTTCGGAATGGCAGCCGGTGACCAGCGGTGTCCCACAGGGTTCAGTGTTGGGGCCGCAGCTGTTCACCATATATATTAATGATCTGGATGAAGGGACTGGGGGCATTCTAGCGAAGTTTGCTGATGATACGAAGTTAGGTGGTCAGGCAGGTAGTGCTGAGGAAGTGGGGAGGCTGCAGAAGGATCTAGACAGTTTGGGAGAGTGGTGCAGGAAATGGCTGATGCATTTCAACGTGAGAAAATGTGAGGTCTTGCACTTTGGAAAAAAGAATCCAAGCATAGACTACTTTCTAAACGGTGAGAAAATTCATAATGCCAAAGTACAAAGGGATCTGGGAGTGCTAGTCGAGGATTCCCTAAAGGTAAACATGCAGGTTGAATCCGTGATTAAGAAAGCGAATGCTATGTTGTCATTTATCTCAAGAGGGTTGGAATATAAAAGCAGCGATGTGCTACTGAGCCTTTATAAGGCTCTGGTTAGGCCCCATTTGGAGTACTGTGTCCAGTTTTGGGCCCCACATCTCAGGAAGGACATACTGGCACTGGAGCGTGTCCAGCGGAGATTCACACGGATGATCCCTGGAATGGCGGGTCTAGCATATGAGGAACGGCTGGCGTTCCTGGGATTGTATTCATTGGAGTTCAGAAGGTTAAGGGGAGATCTAATAGAAACTTACAAGATAATACATGGCTTAGAAAGGGTGGACGCAAAGAAACTGTTTCCGTTAGGCGAGGAGTCGAGGACCCGTGGGCACAGCCTTAGAATTAGAGGGGGTAAATTCAAAACAGAAATGCGGAGACATTTCTTCAGCCAGAGAGTGGTGGGCCTGTGGAATTCATTGCCGCAGAGTGCAGTGGAGGCCGGGACGCTAAATGGCTTCAAGGCAGAAATAGATAAATTCTTGATGTCGCGAGGAATTAAGGGCTACGGGGAGAATGCTGGTAGGTGGAGTTGAAATGCCCATCAGCCATGATTGAATGGCGGAGTGGACTCGATGGGCCGAATGGCCTTACTTCCACTCCTATGTCTTATGGTCTTATGGTCTTATGATGCTCGAGAGAGAGAGACAGTGTCTGAGTTGGAGTGCGTTTGGATAAAATTGATGCTCCAGATCTGTGTTAACCACAGGGACGTGACCCATCTATCCACAGAGCCAAAGTGGAGAATTGAACTGACTGGAGAGCTGGATCTTAACGCTGACCTCCCGGACCTCGGCGTCGTGAAATGTTCCAAAGAAGCTCAACAGACACTCGAGGAACAGCAGCGCATCTTTCCACTGGGCTCAATACAGCTTTCACACTCAGTATGTGTTCAGTAGTTTCACACTGTAAATGCTGCACCCATTTTGTGTGTCCTTACATCGCAGATTTGGGTTTCAATCTTGTTTCCACTTGTTCTTTGTGTCCGGGCGGTAGTTGCTGATCAATCTGCCATCGATAGCTCCTCCAGACATATCTTTTGTTTCTTTGTTTCTTCCATTGCGCTAACAGAGAGCTGGCACAGACACGGCGGCCGGAATGGCCTCATACTGTGGTGTCATTATTCTCTGATTTGATGCCATCCTAACTCTGTGGCCAGGGTCCCAAGGCCTCTTCTCATTTAATCTCTCCTGACTTGCCCCCCATTAGAGCCCTTTCCTGTTGTTCTGTTTCCTTCCTCCGGTAATTCACTTGGTTAAGACGTACCACATTTCTAACCTGTCCGGTTTTAATGAAAGGTGATGGTGAAAGACGAACTTTGTTCTCCTGTCGACAAATGCCGCCTGAGTCCCTGAGATGTTGCAGTAGTTTTGGCGTTCTCCGCAGATGTTAGATTGATTTTCGATGGCAATGACAGTGTGCTTTGACACTTTTCGCGGGGATCGTTGGTCTAGGGGTGTGATTCTCGCTTTGGGTGTCTCGCTGACGGAATTTGCGAGAGGTCCCGGGTTCAAATCCCGAACGAGCCCTTCGATGACGTTTTCCGTTGGTCGAGCCACATGATTGCTTCATTTCTTAGCGGCGTAGTCGGCGGGATTCATTCACATTGGGTTTTCTTTGAGAAGCTGAGCTCAAACTGCATGGAACCAATACGTTCCCGAGAAGTTTGTCTATGTGTGGGCATTCACATTTCTATTGACTATTTCTGGTGGACTCAGACAGCTCTTTGTCCCTTTCATTTTATCAGTTCAACAACTTCAGACTGTGAACTCTCACTTCCCCCTCCACCACATGTTTTTTCCATCAACTTATCATCCCTTCCATTGATATGTTTTACCCTCAGCATTGCCCACCTCCCCCCAGCCCATACCATCCTACTTGATCAATCTGATCCCTGTTTGTAATTACATGCTGACGGCGGGGTTGATTTACATTGCCCCACTCTGAAAAAGATTTCTCAGGACTCGGAATGTTTACGTCGTTTCTCTCCCCACAGATGATGCTCGAGAGAGAGAGACAGTGTCTGAGTTGGAGTGCGTTTGGATAAAATTGATGCTCCAGATCTGTGTTAACCACAGGGACGTGACCCATCTATCCACAGAGCCAAAGTGGAGAATTGAACTGACTGGAGAGCTGGATCTTAACGCTGACCTCCCGGACCTCGGCGTCGTGAAATGTTCCAAAGAAGCTCAACAGACACTCGAGGAACAGCAGCGCATCTTTCCACTGGGCTCAATACAGCTTTCACACTCAGTATGTGTTCAGTAGTTTCACACTGTAAATGCTGCACCCATTTTGTGTGTCCTTACATCGCAGATTTGGGTTTCAATCTTGTTTCCACTTGTTCTTTGTGTCCGGGCGGTAGTTGCTGATCAATCTGCCATCGATAGCTCCTCCAGACATATCTTTTGTTTCTTTGTTTCTTCCATTGCGCTAACAGAGAGCTGGCACAGACACGGCGGCCGGAATGGCCTCATACTGTGGTGTCATTATTCTCTGATTTGATGCCATCCTAACTCTGTGGCCAGGGTCCCAAGGCCTCTTCTCATTTAATCTCTCCTGACTTGCCCCCCATTAGAGCCCTTTCCTGTTGTTCTGTTTCCTTCCTCCGGTAATTCACTTGGTTAAGACGTACCACATTTCTAACCTGTCCGGTTTTAATGAAAGGTGATGGTGAAAGACGAACTTTGTTCTCCTGTCGACAAATGCCGCCTGAGTCCCTGAGATGTTGCAGTAGTTTTGGCGTTCTCCGCAGATGTTAGATTGATTTTCGATGGCAATGACAGTGTGCTTTGACACTTTTCGCGGGGATCGTTGGTCTAGGGGTGTGATTCTCGCTTTGGGTGTCTCGCTGACGGAATTTGCGAGAGGTCCCGGGTTCAAATCCCGAACGAGCCCTTCGATGACGTTTTCCGTTGGTCGAGCCACATGATTGCTTCATTTCTTAGCGGCGTAGTCGGCGGGATTCATTCACATTGGGTTTTCTTTGAGAAGCTGAGCTCAAACTGCATGGAACCAATACGTTCCCGAGAAGTTTGTCTATGTGTGGGCATTCACATTTCTATTGACTATTTCTGGTGGACTCAGACAGCTCTTTGTCCCTTTCATTTTATCAGTTCAACAACTTCAGACTGTGAACTCTCACTTCCCCCTCCACCACATGTTTTTTCCATCAACTTATCATCCCTTCCATTGATATGTTTTACCCTCAGCATTGCCCACCTCCCCCCAGCCCATACCATCCTACTTGATCAATCTGATCCCTGTTTGTAATTACATGCTGACGGCGGGGTTGATTTACATTGCCCCACTCTGAAAAAGATTTCTCAGGACTCGGAATGTTTACGTCGTTTCTCTCCCCACAGATGATGCTCGAGAGAGAGAGACAGTGTCTGAGTTGGAGTGCGTTTGGATAAAATTGATGCTCCAGATCTGTGTTAACCACAGGGACGTGACCCATCTATCCACAGAGCCAAAGTGGAGAATTGAACTGACTGGAGAGCTGGATCTTAACGCTGACCTCCCGGACCTCGGCGTCGTGAAATGTTCCAAAGAAGCTCAACAGACACTCGAGGAACAGCAGCGCATCTTTCCACTGGGCTCAATACAGCTTTCACACTCAGTATGTGTTCAGTAGTTTCACACTGTAAATGCTGCACCCATTTTGTGTGTCCTTACATCGCAGATTTGGGTTTCAATCTTGTTTCCACTTGTTCTTTGTGTCCGGGCGGTAGTTGCTGATCAATCTGCCATCGATAGCTCCTCCAGACATATCTTTTGTTTCTTTGTTTCTTCCATTGCGCTAACAGAGAGCTGGCACAGACACGGCGGCCGGAATGGCCTCATACTGTGGTGTCATTATTCTCTGATTTGATGCCATCCTAACTCTGTGGCCAGGGTCCCAAGGCCTCTTCTCATTTAATCTCTCCTGACTTGCCCCCCATTAGAGCCCTTTCCTGTTGTTCTGTTTCCTTCCTCCGGTAATTCACTTGGTTAAGACGTACCACATTTCTAACCTGTCCGGTTTTAATGAAAGGTGATGGTGAAAGACGAACTTTGTTCTCCTGTCGACAAATGCCGCCTGACTCCCTAAGATGTTGCAGTAGTTTTGGCGTTCTCCGCAGATGTTGGATTGATTTTCGATGGCAATGACAGTGTGCTTTGACACTTTTCGCGGGGATCGTTGGTCTAGGGGTGTGATTCTCGCTTTGGGTGTCTCGCTGACGGAATTTGCGAGAGGTCCCGGGTTCAAATCCCGAACGAGCCCTTCGATGAGGTTTTCCGTTGGTCGAGCCACATGATTGCTTCATTTCTTAGCGGCGTAGTCGGCGGGATTCATTCACATTGGGTTTTCTTTGAGAAGCTGAGCTCAAACTGCATGGAACCAATACGTTCCCGAGAAGTTTGTCTATGTGTGGGCATTCACATTTCTATTGACTAATTCTGGTGGACTCAGACAGCTCTTTGTCCCTTTCATTTTATCAGTTCAACAACTTCAGACTGTGAACTCTCACTTCCCCCTCCACCACATGTTTTTTCCATCAACTTATCATCCCTTCCATTGATATGTTTTACCCTCAGCATTGCCCACCTCCCCCCAGCCCATACCATCCTACTTGATCAATCTGATCCCTGTTTGTAATTGTTCTCTGACGCACTGCTTACCTTTGTTCTGCCATTAACACATTCTGACCGCTTGATGCGCCATCAGCACCTTTCATAGCCTTGATTAGCCTCATTTACATTCCCTTTTTCTTTCTGCCCGAGACATTTTCGTCATTTCCCACCTATTGCTAGCCCTCTATCGAGGCCCAACACTGCACTCCACCACCCCCACCCCCCACCCACAATCGTCTGAATCTCAAGTTCCAGTTCTCCAGCTTTGACAAAGAGTCCACTTGACTGGAAACGACAGCTGCCATTTCGCTCCCCAGAATCTGTCAGACCTGCTGAGATTATCCAGTATTTTCTGTTTTTGTTTCGTTTGAAGCATCCGCAGTAAGTTGCATTTGTCATACATTTAGACATGTTTGATATGGTGATTAAATATGTTCATTTGTAAATCGCTGAAACTCTGTTGTGGATGAACTAGCTGCTAATATCCGAGCTGAGCCAAGGTATGAAAATTCTTCACATCTCATTGCCTCCCGAAAATTCAGTGCTTTGAATTGATGGATTCCATTGAATTGAATCTGATGGTCTGTTTGAGAGGCCACGTCCCTTGTTCCGGATGGCAGCTGTTTCTTAAATTAACAGATGTCTCAACATATAAAGCCTTGAGATGTAGAAAGTATATCGAAATTAACATAAGTTATATTTTGCTGAATGTCGGTCTTAAATTTGTGCTCTTTGGTCTCGAGGTCTGGTTCTCGTTTAGGGATTTTTAATCAATGCCTATGGGAGTGGTCGTGGGTTTAAATCCAGGACAAGCCCTTTACTCCAGGTCAGAGATTACGAATTGTTTGCGTCGCTGACAGCGGGGTTGAATTACATTGGCCCACTTTGAAAAAGATTTCTCAGAACTCGGGATGTTTATGTCGTTTCTCTCCCCACAGATGATGCTCGAGAGAGAGAGAGAGAGAGAGAGAGAGAGACAGTGTCTGAGCTGGAGTGCGTTTGGGTAAAATTGATGCTCCAGATCTGTGTTAACCACAGGGACGTGACCCATCTAATCCACAGAGCCAAAGTGGAGAATTGAACTGACTGGGTAGCTGGATCTTAACGCTGACCTCCCGGACCTCGGAGTCGTGAAATGTTCCAAAGAAGCTCAACAGCCACTCGAGGAACAGCAGCGCATCTTTCCACTGAGCTCAATACAGCTTCACACTCAGTGTGTGTTCAGTAGTTTCACACTGTAAATGCTGCACCCATTTTGTGTGTCCTTCCATCGCAGATTTGGGTTTCAATCTTGTTTCCGCTTGTTCTTTGTGTCCGTGCGGTAGTTGTTGATCAATATGCCATCGATAGCTCCTCCAGACCTATCTTTTGTTTCTTTTGTTTCTTCCATTGTGCTAACAGAGAGCTGGCACAGACACGGCGGCCGGAATGGCCTCATACTGTGGTGTCATTATTCTCTGATTTGATGCTATCCGAACTCTGTGGCCAGGATCCCAAGGCCTCTTCTCGTTTAATCTCTCCTGACTTCCCCCCTATTAGAGCCCTTTCCTGTTGTTCTGTTTCCTCCCTCCGGTAATTCACTTGGTTAAGACGTACCACATTTCTAACCTGTCCCGGTTTTTATGAAAGGTGATGGTGAAAGACGAACTTTGTTGTCCTGTCGACAAATGCCGCCTGACTACCTGAGATGTTGCAGTACTTTTGGCGTTCTCCGCAGATGTTAGATTGATTTTCGATGGCAATGACAGTATGCTTTGACTCTTTTTGCGGGGTTCGTTGGTCTAGGCGTATGATTCTCGCTTAGGGTATGTAGCTGTCGGAATTTGCGAGAGGTCCCGTGTTCAATTCCCGGACGAGCCCTTCGATGAGGTTTTTCCGTTGGTCAAACCGCATGTTTTCTTCATTTCTTGGCGGCGTCGACGGCGGGATTCATTCACATTGGGCTTGCTTTGAGAAGCTGAGCTCAAACTGCATGGAACATAGAACATAGAACAGTACAGCACAGAACAGGCCCTTCGGCCCTCAATGTTGTGCCGAGCCATGGTCACCCTACTCAAACCCACGTATCCACCCTATACCCGCAACCCAACAACCCCATGATTGCTTCATTTCTTAGCGGCGTAGTCGGCGGGATTCATTCACATTGGGTTTGCTTTGAGAAGCTGAGCTCAAACTGCATGGAACCAATACGTTCCCGAGAAGCTTGTCTATGTGTGGGCATTCACATTTCTATTGACTAATTCTGGTGGACTCAGACAGCTCTTTGTCCCTTTCATTTTATCAGTTCAACAACTTCAGACTGTGAACTCTCACTTCCCCCTCCACCACATGTTTTTTCCATCAACTTATCATTCCTTCCATTGATGTGTTTTACCCTCAGCATTCCCCCCCTCCCAGCCCAGCCCATCCCATCCCATCCCATCCCATCCTACTTCATCAATCAGATCCCTGTTTGTAATTGTTCTCTGACGCACTGCTTACCTTTGTTCTGCCATTAACACATTCTGACCGCTTGATGCACCATCAGCACCTTTCATAGCCTTGATTAGCCTCATTTACATTCCCTTTTTCTTTCTGCCCGAGACATTTTCGTCATTTCCCACCTATTGCTAGCCCTCTATCGAGGCCCAATACAGCACTCCACCACCCCCACCCCCCACCCACAATCGTCTGAATCTACAGTTCTCCAGCTTTGACAAAGTGTCCACTTGACTGGAAACGACAGCTGCCATTTCGCTCCCCAGAGGCTGTCAGACCTGCTGAGATTATCCAGTATTTTCTGTTTTTGTTTCCGTTTGAAGCATCCGCAGTAAGTTGCATTTGTCATATATTTAGACATGTTTGAGATGGTGATTAAATATGTTCATTTGTAAATCGCTGAAACTCTGTTGTGGATGAACTAGCTGCTAATATCCGAGGTGTGCAAAGATATGAAAATTCTTCACCTCTCATTGCCTGTCGAAAATTCAGTGCTTGGGCCTTAATGTTCAATTCAGTAATGGGGCTGTTTAGTTCACAAGACTGATCGCTGGCTTTGAAGACTAAGGCAAGCCACCAGCACTGTTCGATTTCCGTAACAGCCTCCCCGAACAGGCGGTGGAATGTGTACTTTTTAAGGCCTCACGGTAGCATAGTGGTTAGCATCAATGCTTCACAGCTCCAGGGTCCCAGGTTCGATTCCCGGCTGGGTCACTGTCTGTGTGGTGTCTGCACGTCCTCCCCGTGTGTGCGTGGGTTTCCTCCGAGTGCTCCGGTTTCCTCCCACAGTCCAAAGATGTGCGGGTTAGGTGGATTGGCCATGCGAAATTGCCCGTAGTGTAAGGTTAATGGGGGGGATTGTTGGGTTACGGGTATTCGGGTTACGTGGGTTTAAGTAGGGTGATCATTGCTCGGCACAACATCGAGGGCCGAAGGGCCAGTTCTGTGCTGTACTGTTCTATGTTCTAGTGTAGTGGCTCATGCGAGACTAATTTCATAGTCCTGGAACACACGAGATTCCGACAACGTTCAGGAATCAGAATTATATTGTGCCCAATAATTGTGAAAACTTTTCTCACACGAAATCCTAAATGTTCGATGTTTCTGCCCGGTTTCGAACCGGGGACTTTTCGCGTATGAGGCGAATGTAATAACCACTACACTACAGAAACCGCTGGCAATCAATGGACGTGCGGAATGTACAACCTCACTGTGTTGCTGCAGATTCTGATGGTCTGTTTGAGAGGCCAGGTCCCTTGTTGCAATCGACAGCTGTTTCTTAAATTAACAGATGTCTCAACATATAACGCCGTGAGATGTAGAAATTATATCGAAATTAACATAAGTTATATTTTGCTGAATGTCGGTCTTAAATTTGTGCCCTTTGGTCTCGAGGTCTGGTTCTCGTTTAAGGATTTTCAATCAATGCCTATGGAAGTGGTCGTGGGTTTAAATCCAGGACAGACTCTTTTCTCCAGGTCAGAGATTACGAATTTTTTGCGATGCTGACGGCGGGGTTGATTTACATTGGCCCACTCTGAAAAAGATTTCTCAGGACTCGGAATGTTTATGTCGTTTCTTTCCCCACAGATGATGCTCGAGAGAGACAGAGACAGTGTCTGAGCTGGAGTGCGTTTGGATAAAATTGATGCTCCGGATCTGTGTTAACCACAGGGACGTGACCCATCTAATCCACAGAGCCAAAGTGGAGAATTGAACTGACTGGGGAGCTGGATCTTAACGCTGACCTCCCGGACCTCGGAGTCGTGAAATGTTCCAAAGAAGCTCAACAGCCACTCGAGGAACAGCAGCGCATCTTTCCACTGGGCTCAATACAGCTTTCACACTCAGTGTGTGTTCAGTAGTTTCACACTGTAAATGCTGCACCCGTTTTGTGTGTCCTTCCATCGCAGATTTGGGTTTCAATCTTGTTTCCGCTTGTTCTTTGTGTCCGGGCGTTAGTTGTTGACCAATATGCCATCGATAGCTCCTCCAGACATATCTTTTGTTTCTTTGTTTCTTCCATTGCGCTAACAGAGAGCTGGCACAGACACGGCGGCCGGAATGGCCTCATACTGTGGTGTCATTATTCTCTGATTCGATACTAACCTAACTCTGTGGCCAGGGTCCCAAGGCCTCTTCTCATTTAATCTCTCCTGACTTGCCCCCCATTAGAGCCCTTTCCTGTTGTTCTGTTTCCTCCCTCCGGTAATTCACTTGGTTAAGACGTGCCACATTTCTAACCTGTCCCGGTTTTAATGAAAGGTGATGGTGAAAGACGAACTTTGTTGTCCTGTCGACAAATGCCGCCTGACGACCTGAGATGTTGCCGTACTTTTGGCGTTCTCCGCAGATGTTAGATTGATTTTCGATGGCAATGACAGTATGCTTTGACTCTTTTTGCGGGGCTCGTTGGTCTAGGGGTATGATTCTCGCTTAGGGTTTGTCGCCGTCGTAATTTGCGAGAGGTCCCGGGTTCAAATCCCGGACGAGCCCTTCGATGAGGTTTTCCGATGGACAAACCGCATGTTTTCTTCATTCCTTGGCGGCGCAGACGGCGGGATTCATTCACATTGGGTTTACTTTGAAAAGCTGAGCTCAAACTGCATGGAATCAATACGTTCCCGAGAACTTTGTCCATGTTAGGGCATTCACATTTCTATTGACTAATTCTGGTGGACTAAGACAGCTCTTTGTCCCTTTCATTTTTTCAGTTCAACAACTTCAGACTGTGAACTCTCACTTCCCCCTCCACCACATGTTTTTTCCATCAACTTATCATTCCTTCCATTGATGTGTTTTACCCTCAGCATTCCCCCCCCCCTCCCAGCCCATCCAATCCCAGCCCAGCCCATCCCATCCCATCCTACTTCAGCAATCTGATCCCTGTTTGTAATTGTTCTCTGACGCACTGCTTACCTTTGTTCTGCCATTAACACATTCTGACCGCTTGATGCGCCATCAGCACCTTTCATAGCCTTGATTAGCCTCATTTACATTCCCTTTTTCTTTCTGCCCGAGACAGTTTCGTCATTTCCCACCGATTGCTAGCCCTCTATCGAGGCCCAATACAGCACTCCACCACCCCCACCCCCCACCCATCTGAATCTGCAGTTCCAGTTCTCCAGCTTTGACAAAGTGTCCACTTGACTGGAAACGGCAGCTGCCATTTCGCTCCCCAGAGGCTGTCAGACCTGCTGAAATTATCCAGTATTTTCTGTTTTTGTTTCCGTTTGAAGCATCCGCAGTAAGTTGCATTTGTCATACATTTAGACATGTTTGAGATGGTGATTAAATATGTTCATTTGTAAATCGCTGAAACTCTGTTGAAGATGAACTCGCTGCTAATATCCGAGGTGTGTCAAGATATGAAAATTCTTCACCTCTCATTGCCTGCCGAAAATTCAGTGCTTCGGCCTTTCTGTTCAATTCAGTGCAGTGGCTCATGTGAGACGAAATTTCATAGTCCTGGAACACACGAGATTCCGGCAACATTCAGGAAATAGAATTATTTTGTGCCCAATAATTGTGCAAACTTTTCTCACACGAAATGCTAAATGTTCGATGTTTCTGCCTGGTGTCGAACCGGGGGCCTTTCGCGTGTGAGGCGAATGTGATAACCACTACACTACAGAAACCGCTGGCAATCAATGGACGTGCGGAATGTACAACCTGACTGTGTTGCTGCAGATTCTGATGGTCTGTTTGAGAGGCCAGGTCCCTTGTTGCAAGCGACAGCTGTTTCTTAAATTAACAGATGTCTCAACATATAAAGCCGTGAGATGTAGAAAGTATATCGAAATTAACATAAGTTATATTTTGCTGAATGTCGGTCTCAAATTTGTGCTCTTTGGTCTCGAGGTCTGGTTCTCGTTTAAGGATTTTCAAGCAATGCTTATGGGAGTGGTCGTGGGTTTAAATCCAGGACAGGCTCTTTACTCCAGGTCAGAGATTACGAATTGTTTGCGATGCTGACGGCAGGGTTGATTTATATTGGCCCACTCTGAAAAAGATTTCTCAGGACTCGGAATGTTTACGTCGTTTCTCTCCCCACAGATGATGCTCGAGAGAGAGAGAGAGAGACAGTGTCTGAGCTGGAGTGCGTTTGGCTAAAATTGATGCTCCAGATCTGTGTTAACCACAGGGACGCGAACTATCTAATCCACAGAGCCAAAGTGGAGAATTGAACTGAACGGGGAGCTGGATCTTAACGCTGACCTCCCGGACCTCGGCGTCGTGAAATGTTCCAAAGAAGCTCAACAGCCACTCGAGGAACAGCAGCGCATCTTTCCACTGGGCTCAATACAGCTTTCACACTCAGTGTGTGTTCAGTAGTTTCACACTGTAAATGCTGCACCCATTTTGTGTGTCCTTCCATCGCAGATTTGGGTTTCAATCTTGTTTCCACTTGTTCTTTGTGTCCGGGCGGTAGTTGTTGATCAATATGCCATCGATAGCTCCTCCAGACATATCTTTTGTTTCTTTGTTTCTTCCATTGCGCTAACAGAGAGCTGGCACAGACACGGGGGCCGGAATGGCCTCATACTGTGGTGTCATTATTCTCTGATTTGATGCTATCCTAACTCTGTGGCCAGGGTCCCAAGGCCTCTTCTCATTTAATCTCTCCTGACTTGCCCACCCCCCCCCCCCCTCCCCATTAGAGCCCTTTCCTGTTGTTCTGTTTCCTCCCTCCGGTAATTCACTTGGTTAAGACGTACCACATTTCTAACCTGTCCCGGTTTTTATGAAAGGTGATGGTGAAAGACGAACTTTATTGTCCTGTCGACAAATGCCGCCTGACTACCTGAGATGTTGCAGTACTTTTGGCGTTCTCCGCAGATGTTAGATTGATTTTCGATGGCAATGACAGTATGCTTTGACTCAATTTGCGGGGCTCGTTGGTCTAGGGGTATGATTCTCGCTTTGGGTGTGTCGCTGTCGGAATTTGCGAGAGGTCCCGTGTTCAATTCCCGGACGAGCCCTTCGATGAGGTTTTTCCGTTGGTCAAACCGCATGTTTTCTTCATTTCTTTGCGGCGTAGACGGCGGGATTCATTCACATTGGGTTTGCTTTGAGACGCTGAGCTCAAACTGCATGGAACCAATACGTTCCCGAGAAGCTTGTCTATGTGTGGGCATTCACATTTCTATTGACTAATTCTGGTGGACTCAGACAGCTGTTTGTCTCTTTCATTTTATCAGTTCAACAACTTCAGACTGTGAACTCTCACTTCCCCCTCCACCACATGTTTTTCCATCAACTTATCATCCCTTCCATTGATATGTTTTACCCTCACCATCGCCCACCTCCCCCCAGCCCATACCATCCTACTTCAGCAATCTGATCCCTGTTTGTAATTGTTCTCTGACGCACTGCTTACCTTTGTTCTGCCATTAACACATTCTGACCGCTTGATGCGCCATCAGCACCTTTCATAGCCTTGATTAGCCTCATTTACATTCCCTTTTTCTTTCTGCCCGAGACATTTTCGTCATTTCCCACCTATTGCTAGCCCTCTATCGAGACCCAATACAGCACTCCACCACCCCCACCCCCCACCCACAATCGTCTGAATCTCCAATTCCAGTTCTCCAGCTTTGACAAAGAGTCCACTTGACTGGAAACGACAGCTGCAATTTCGCTCCCCAGAGGCTGTCAGACCTGCTGAGATTATCCAGTATTTTCTGTTTTTGTTTCCGTTTGAAGCATCCGCAGTAAGTTGCATTTGTCATACATTTAGACATGATTGAGATGGTGATTAAATATGTTCATTTGTAAATCGCTAAAACTCTGTTGAAGATGAACTCGCTGCTAATATCCGAGGTGTGCCAAGATATGAAAATTCTTCACCTCTCATTGCCTGCCGAAAATTCAGTGCTTGGGCCTTAATGTTCCATTCAGTTTAGTGGTTCATGTGAGACGAAATTTCATAGTCCTGGAACACACGAGATTCCGGCAACATTCAGGAAACAGAATTATTTTGTGCCCAATAATTGTGCAAACTTTTCTCACACAAAATGCTAAATGTTCGATGTTTCTGCCCGGTTCCGAACAGAGGACCTTTCGCGTGTGAGGCGAATGTGATAACCACTACACTACAGAAACCGCTGGCACTCAATGGACGTGCGGAATGTACAACCTCACTGTGTTGCTGCAGATTCTGATTGTCTGTTTGAGAGGCCAGGTCCCTTGTTGCAAGCGACAGCTGTTTCTTAAATTAACAGATGTCTCAACATATAAAGCCGTGAGATGTAGAAATTATATCGAAATTAACAGAAATTATATTTTGTTGAATGTCGGTCTCAAATTTGTGCTCTTTGGTCTCGAGGTCTGGTTCTCGATTAAGGATTTTCAAGCAATGCCTATGGGAGTGGTCGTGGGTTTAAATCCAGGACAGGCTCTTTACTCCAGGTCAGGGATTACGAATTGTTTGCGATGCTGACGGCAGGGTTGATTTATATTGGCCCACTCTGAAAAATATTTCTCAGGACTCGGAATGTTTACGTCGTTTCTCTCCCCACAGATGATGCTCGAGAGAGAGAGACAGTGTCTGAGCTGGAGTGCGTTTGGATAAAATTGATGCTCCAGATATGTGTTAACCACAGGGACGCGACCTATCTAATCCACAGAGCCAAAGTGGAGAATTGAACAGACTGGAGAGCTGGTTCTTAACGCTGACCTCCCGGACCTCGGCGTCGTGAAATGTTCCAAAGAAGCTCAACAGCCACTCGAGGAACAGCAGCGCATCTTTCCACTGGGCTCAATACAGCTTTCACACTCAGTGTGTGTTCAGCAGTTTCACACTGTAAATGCTGCACCCATTTTGTGTGTCCTTCCATCGCAGATTTGGGATTCAATCTTGTTTCCACTTGTTCTTTGTGTCCGGGCGGTAGTTGTTGATCAATATGCCATCGATAGCTCCTCCAGACATACCTTTTGTTTCTTTGTTTCTTCCATTGCGCTAACAGAGAGCTGGCACAGACACGGCGGCCGGAATGGCCTCATACTGTGGTGTCATTATTCTCTAATTTGATGCCATCCTAACTCTCTGGCCAGGGTCCCAAGGCCTCTTCTCATTTAATCTCTCCTGACTTGCCCCCCATTAGAGCCCTTTCCTGTTGTTCTGCTTGCTCCCTCCGGTAATTCACTTGGTTAAGACGTACTACATTTCTAACCTGTCCCGGTTTTAATGAAAGGTGATGGTGAAAGACGAACTTTATTGTCCTGTCGACAAATGCCGCCTGACTACCTGAGATGTTGCAGTACTTTTGGCGTTCTCCGCAGATGTTAGATTGATTTTCGAAGGCAATGACAGTATGCTTTGACTGCTTTTGCGGGGCTCGTTGGTCTAGGGGTATGATTCTCGCTTTGGGTGTGTCGCTGTCGGAATTTGCGAGAGGTCCCGCGTTCAAATCCCGGACGAGCCCTTCGATGAGGCTTTCCCATTGGTCAAACCGCATGTTTTCTTCATTTCTTTGCAGCGTCGACGGCGGGATTCATTCACATTGGGTTTGCTTTGAGAAGCTGAGCTCATCGCCCACCTCTCACCAGCCCATACCATCCTACTTGATCAATCAGATCCCTGTTTGTAATTGTTCTCTGACACACTGCTTACCTTTGTTCTGCCCTTAACACATTCTGACCGCTTGATGCGCCATCAGCCCCTTTCATAGCCTTGATTAGCCTCATTTACATTGCCTTTTTCTTTCTGTCCGAGACATTTTCGTCATTTCCCACCTATTGCTAGCCCTCTATCGAGGCCCAATACAGCACTCCACCACCCCCACCCCCAACCACAATCGTCTGAATCTCCAGTTCCAGTTCTCCAGCTTTGACAAAGAGTCCACTTGACTGGAAACAACAGCTGCCATTTCGCTCCCCAGAGGCTGTCAGACCTGCTGAGATTGTCCAGTATTTTCTGTTTTAGTTTCCGTTTGAAGCATCCGCAGTCAGTTGCATTTGTCATATATTTAGACATGTTTGAGATGGTAATTAAATGTGTTCATTTGTAAATCGCTGAAATTCTGTTGTGGATGAACTAGCTGCTAATATCCGAGCTGTCCAAGATATGGAAACTCTTCACCTCTCATTGCCTGCCGAAAATTCAGTGCTTGGGCCTTAATGTTCAATTCAATTTCGTGGCTCACGTGAGACGAAATCGTATAGTCCTGGAACACATGAGATTCCGGCAGCATTCAGGAAACAGAATTATTTTGTGCCCAATAATTGTGCAAACATTTCTCAAATGGCTATTCAGAGGATGGGGGCTGTTCCTTGGCGTTGTGCTGAGCTACATGGGAACATTGCAGCAGGACCAGATCGGACATGTGGACATGAGAGCAGGACAGTGAGTTCAAAAACGAAGCGACAGGAGAGTCTGCCACCAGCTTGTCGATGGAGCGAAAGTGTTTTGCAAAGTGGTCACTCAGTCGGCATTTAGTCTCTCCAATGCAGAGAAGATGGCATTGGGATCAGCAAATGCAACAGGCCAGATTGAAGGATGTCTGAAAGTAATGTGTACTCAAAAGGACAGACACAAACAATACTGTAACTGACTTAGAGGAAATGCCAGAGACTTAACTGAATCAGCTTTGAGAAAGAAAAAACCGTCTTCCTGATGGAGAAACAGGAAAAGCCAGTGTGGGAATCCAGGCTCAAAGTTGATTTACAATTACCCCTCCTTTCTTCTACATGAACGGTATTGAGGCTGCAGCATTTTACACACCAAAACACAAAGAGGTCAAATATAAGAAACACATAATTGTCAATTCTTAAACTCAACTCAAGCATTGAATAACGAAACAAATATTGTGTAAAGTCGGTTGCTTTTTTCTGTAGGATTTCAGAATGCTGCATTAATAATAGAAGAGAGCATTTCGCCGTTAGAGATTTGCTGAACAAATTCTTCAGTTCAATATCGGTTCTTCTACTGGCTTGTAAGTTTAGACATCTGTTTTAAAGAAATAGACGTGTTCTTGTAAGAAGTGACATGGCCTCTCAGCCGAACCATGCGAAGCTGCAACAAGGCAGTTGAGTTGAAGGTGACACAGGTCCGTTGGAGTGTGCGCTGCCAGCTGTTTCTGTAGTGTAGTGGTTATCACATTCGCTTGACACGCAAGCACGAGAAAAGTGTGCACAATTATTGGGCACAAAATAATTCTGTTCCTGAATGATGCCGGAATCTCGTGTGTTCCAGGACAATGACATTTAGTCTCACATGAGCCACTAAACTGAATTAAACATTAAGGCCCAAGCACTGAATTTTCGGCAGGCAATGAGAGGTGAAGAATTTTCATATCTTGGCACAGCTCGGATATTAGCAGCTAGTTCATCCACAACAGAATTTCAGCGATTTACAAATGAACATATTTAATCACCATCTCAAACGCCAAAAGTACTGCACCATCTCAGGTAGTCAGGCGGCATTTGTCGACAGGACAACAAAGTTCGTCTTTCACCGTCACCTTTCATTAAAACCGGGGCAGGTTAGAAATGTGGTACGTCTTAACCAAGTGAATTACCGGGGGAGGAAACAGAACAACAGGATACTTCAGTTCAGTATAGGTTCTTCTACTGGCTTGTAAGTTTAGACATCTGTTTTAAAGAAATAGACATGTTCTTGTAAGGAGTGACATGGACTCTCAGCCGAACCATGCGAAGCTGCAACAAGGCTGTTGAGTTGAAGGTGACACAGGTCCGTTGGAATCTGCGCTGCCAGCTGTTTCTGTAGTGTAGTGGTTATCACATTCGCTTTACACGCGAATGATCTCCGTTTCGAAACCGGACAGAAACATCTGGTGTTTCCAGTTTAGTCTGTCGCAAAATATTACCTCAATCTCGTAACTGGTCTTCATCATCGAGGAATAGCAAACGCCTACAACAGCTGTGGCCAGTGGCGTAATGGATAACGCGTCTGACTGCGAATCAGGCGATTTCAGGTTCGACTTCTGGCTCGCAGTTCCGAATTTTGGCGTCCCCTTTAGTTCAGTGGGTTGGACAGCTGGTTCCCGATGCAGAGCAAAGTGAGCAGGGCATCGTCAATTCTCGGTTCAGCTGTGGGTACTTATGAAAGCCCTGCCCTCTCAATTTAACTACAAGCAAAACATAACTTATCTCCAGTTCAGCAAAGTTCAATATCTGATCCTTTGATGAGTTGAGACATCAGTTTTAAAGAAACGGCTCCTTCCAATAAGTTACATGGCCTCTCAGCGGAACCGTTAGAAGCTGCAACAGTACATTGAGGTTCAACATTGCACAGGGCCACTGATTGCGATCCTCCCAGCGGTTTCTGTAGTGTAGTGGTTATCACATTCGCCTAACACGCGAAAGGTCCCCGGTTCGAAACAGGGCAGAAACATCGCGTGCTTCT
Organism: Scyliorhinus canicula; assembly: GCF_902713615.1. Lineage (NCBI taxonomy): Eukaryota > Metazoa > Chordata > Chondrichthyes > Carcharhiniformes > Scyliorhinidae > Scyliorhinus > Scyliorhinus canicula. The sequence continues at coordinate 92,025 of NW_024055445.1, forward strand.
CATTTTGTGTGACGAATGTTTGCACAAAATACCTTTCTTCCTCAATCTCGCACGTTCGAGGAACATGAGATTTGGTCTCTCATGAGATATTAAAATTCCTTCAACAAAGTCAGAAATACTGAATATTCAAGACGCCAGGGGAAGAAAAGCCTTCCCTATTTTGCCACGATTCGGATATTAGCAGTTTGTTCATCCACCACAGAATCTTTTGGGTTTACAGATGCATATTTAATCACCATTTCAAACATGTCTAAATGTACGATAAAAGCAACTTACTGCTTATGCGTCAATGGGAAAGAAAAACAGAAAACACAGGACAGTCTCATCAGGTCTGACAGCCTCTGTGGAGAGAGATGGCAAGTGTCGTTTCGAGTCTGGGTGACTCTTTGTCGAAGCTGGACAACTGGATCTTTGGTCAGGTGTAGACTGGCGGAGTGTGTGGGGGAAGTGGAGGGTGGGTGGGGGGAGAGGGGAGCGTGAAGCATTGGGCCTCGACAGACGGCCAGCCATGGGTGGAGAATAACGAAAATGTGTTGGGTCGAAAGAAAAAGGGAATGTAAATGTTTCTAATCAGTGTTAAGAACTGTGCTGACAGAGGCGATTAGAAGATTAGAATGTGTTAATGGCAGATGACAATGAGGAACAAGGGGCGGATTTCCCAAGAGGGATGCGACTGGCTATGGGAATGGGGAGGGGGAGACAATGGGAGAGGAAGACATATCAATGGAAGCAATGAAAATAAGTTGATGGAAATAAACATGTGGTGAAGTGGGAAGAGTGATTTCACGGTGCGAAGTTGTTGAGCCTGCTGTAAAATCCGCAAGGCTGTACCGTGCCTATTCGGAGGATGGGGGGCTCTTCCTCGGCGTTGTGCTGAGCGACATGGGAACATTGCAGCAGGCCAAGATCGGACATGTGGACATGAGAGCAGGACAGTGAGTTGAAATAGCAAGCGACAGGAGAGTCTGCCGCCAGCTTGTCGATGGAGCGAAGGTGTTTTGCAAAGTGGTCACCCAGTCGGCATTTAGTCTCTCCAATGCAGTGTAGATGGCATTGGGATCAGCAAATGCAACAGGCCAGATTGAAGTCTGTCTGAAAGTAATGTGCACTCAAAAGGATAGATACAAACGATACTGTAACTGACTTAGAGGAAATGCCAGAGACTTAACTGCACCAGCTTTGGGAAAGAAAAAACGGTTTTCCTGATGGAGAAACAGGAAAAGCCAGTGTGGGAATCCAGGCGCAGTGTTGATTTAGAATTACCCCTCCTTTCTTATACATGAACGGTATTTAGGCTGCAGCATTTTACACACCAAAACACAAAGAGGTCAAATATAAGAAACACATAATTGTCAATTCGTAAACTCTACTCAAGCATTGAATAACGAAACAAATATTGTGTAAAGTCGGTTGCTTTTTTCTGTAGGATTTCAGAATGCTGCATTAATAATTGAAGAGAGCATTTCGCCGTTAGAGATTTGCTGAACAAATTCTTCAGTTCAATATAGGTTCTTCTACTGGCTTGTAAGTTTAGACATCTGTTTTAAAGAAATAGAGGTGTTCTTGTGAGAAGTGACATGGCCTCCCAGCCGAACCATGCGAAGCTGCAACAAGGCAGTTGAGTTGAAGGTGACACAGGTCCGTTGGAGTCTGCGCTGCCAGCTGTTTCTGTAGTGTAGTGGTTGTCACATTCGCTTTACACGCGAATGGTCCCCCGTTCGAAACCGGGCAGAAACATCTGGTGTTTCCAGTTTAGTCTATCGCTAAATATTACCTCAATCTCGTAACTGTCCTGCATCATCGAGGAATAGCAAAAGCCTATAACCGCTGTGACCAGTGGCGCAATGGATACAAATCAGGAGATTCCAGGTTCGACTCTTGGCTAGCTCGCAGCTCCTAGTTTTGGCGTCCCCTTTAGTTCAGTGGGTTGGACAGCTGGTTCCTGATGCAGAGCAAAGTGATCAGGGCATCATCAATTCTCGTTTCAGCTGTGGTTACTTATGAAAGCCCTGCCCTCTCAATTTAACTTCAAGCAAAACATAACTTATCTCCAGTTCAGCAAAGTTCAATATCTGATCCTTTAATAAGTTGAGACATCAGTTTTAAAGAAACGGCTCCTTCCAATAAGTTACATGGCCTCTCAGCGGAACCGTTAGAAGCTGCAACAGTACATTGAGGTTCAACATTGCACAGGGCCACTGATTGCGATGCTCCCAGCAGTTTCTGTAGTGAAGTGGTTATCACATTCGCCTACCACGCGAAAGGTCCCCAGTTCGAAACCATGCAGAAACATTTTGTGTGACGAATGTTTGCACAAAATACCTTTCTTCCTCAATCTCGCACGTTCGAGGAACATGAGATTTGGTCTCTCCTGAGATATTAAAATTCCTGCAACAAAGTCAGAAATACGGAATATTCAAGACGCCAGGGGAAGAAAAGCCTTCCCTATTTTGCCACGATTCGGATATTAGCAGTTTGTTCATCCACCACAGAATTTTTTGGGTTTACAGATGCAGATGAACATATTTAATCACCATTTCAAACATGTCTAAATGTACGATAAAAGCAACTCACTGCTTATGCGTCAATGGGAAAGAAAAACAGAAAACACAGGACAGTCTCAGCAGGTCTGACAGCCTCTGTGGAGAGAGATGGCAAGTGTCGTTTCGAGTCTGGGTGACTCTTTGTCGAAGCTGGACAACTGGATCTTTGGTCAGGTGTTGACTGGCGGAGTGTGTGGGGGATGTGGGGGTGGGTGGGGGGAGAGGGGAGCGTGAAGCATTGGGCCTCGACAGACGGCCAGCGATGGGTGGAGAATAACAAAAATGTGTTGGGTCGAAAGAAAAAGGGAATGTAAATGTTTCTAATCAGTGTTAAGAACTGTGCTGACAGAGGCGATTAGAAGATTAGAATGTGTTAATGGCAGATGACAACGAGGAACAAGGGGCGGATTTCCCAAGAGGGATGCGATTGGCTAGGGGAATGGGGAGGGGGAGACAATGGGAGAGGAAGACATATCAATGGAAGCAATGAAAATAAGTTGATGGAAATAAACATGTGGTGAAGTGGGAAGAGTGATTTCACGGTGCGAAGTTGTTGAGCCTACAGTAAAACCCGCAAGGCTGTACCGTGCCTATTCGGAGGATGGGGTGCTCTTCCTCGGCGTTGTGCTGAGCTACATGGGAACATTGCAGCAGGCCAAGATCGGACATGTGGACATGAGAGCAGGAGAGTGAGTTCAAATACCAAGCGACAGGAGAGTCTGCCACCAGCTTGTCGATGGAGCGAAGGTGTTTTGCAAAGTGGTCACCCGGTCGGCATTTCGTCTCTCCAATGCATTGGGATCAGCAAATGCAACAGGCCAGATTGAAGGATGTCTGAAAGTAATGTGTACTCAAAAGGACAGACACAAACGATACTGTAACTGACTTAGAGGAAATGCCAGAGACTTAACTGAACCAGCTTTGGGAAAGAAAAATCGGTTTTCCTGATGGAGAAACAGGAAAAGCCAGTGTGGGAATCCAGGCTCAATGTTGATTTAGAATTACCCCTCCTTTCTTATACATGAACGGTATTTAGGCTGCAGCATTTTACACACCAAAACGCAAAGAGGTCAAATATAAGAAACACATAATTGTCAGTTCTTAAACTCAACTCAAGCATTGAATAACGAAACAAATATTGTGTAAAGTCGGTTGCTTTTTTCTGTAGGATTTCAGAATGCTGCATTAATAATAGAAGAGAGCATTTCGCCGTTAGAGATTTGCTGAACAAATTCTTCAGTTCAATATAGCTTCTTCTATTGGCTTGTAAGTTTAGACATCTGTTTTAAAGAAACAGACGTGTTCTTGTGAGAAGTGACATGGCCTCTCAGCCGAACCATGCGAAGCTGCAACAAGGCAGTTGAGTTGAAGAAGACACAGGTCCGTTGGAGTCTGCGCTGCCAGCTGTTTCTGTAGTGTAGTGGTTATCACATTCGCAATGTGGAGTTTGCACATTCTCCCCGTGTTTGCGTGGGTTTCACCCCCACAAACCAAAGATGTGCAGGCTAGGTGGATTGGCCACGCTAAATTGCCCCTCAATTGAAAAAAAAATAATTGGGTACACTAAATTTATTATAAAAAAAACTAAGTTCCTAACAGGCATTAAATCAAATGTTGGTTCTTTATCGGGGTTAATATTTATGATGGGGCACGGGTTGGTAACATTTCATTTTTTCACATAACGGAACCAGAGTTCCCCATTTAGAGCTCAGCTCGGACCAGGAAAAGTTCCGTAAATCGGGATTTTACACAGAATGAACAACATTCAGCACCATAGAAGGAGATCATCTGGGCAAGCTATCAGTTCTCATATAGTTTTGTTTGTACTAACAGTTCACAATCCAGGTCTCAGATCGGATTCAGTGTGAGGAGGCGGGAGTGCCTTGCCGGTTTTTGTACGAGCTGACTGTGTCTGTGTAACAGTGTGGGGCTCAGAGCACAGAGGTACACGGCAGAGTCAGAGACACCGACCCTGGTGATATTTAAAGGAACTGTTTTCCTATTCTTGTCCAAATCAGCAGAAAACCGGCCTGGGAAATCGGAAGACCTTTCTCCAGTCCCCGTGCTATATTTCTTCAGTAGATATCTCGGAGCTTCGCCGGAATACTGGATGTACCAGAAGAGAGTCTTGCCAGTGACATCTGCTTTGTAACTGCAGTTCAATGTTGCCGTCTGTCCTTCCTGAACCGGTAATTCAGGTGGGTCCTGGGAAACTGAATCTTGGCCATTGGTTCCTGTAACAACATATACAATATGTCAGAAATCTGGGAGTAAATAAAACCCATGAAACATAGACTGAGGATTTGAGCTCAGACTCACCGGACAGCAAGACCATTATTATCAGTAAAGCACACAGGGAGCACATGGTTCTTGACGGGACAGTAAACAGCGGCACTGTTTCAAATATGTTGCTGCGTCGAGCCTAATATCAATTCCTATGAAACTGAGAGGCGTCTCTCAGTGCTGCGATTGGCCGGTCTCTCAGCTCTAACGTCAGCTGTGGACCAATCACTGTCAGCTGGGGAATGATTGCGGCTGGTTCTCTCCAATCACATTCCAGCCCTGACTGTGTGTTTTGGTCTTTCTTCCTCACTTTCTCTACGTCACATTGTCAGCCATTCTGCTTCTTTCTCCGTTTAAATCGTTTTGCTTCGATCTCAGTGTTTACAACCTTCCTGACGTAGATATTTTACTCTAATTATGGTGAAAGGTTAAATAAATATCTTATAATCAGTCAAGTGCCATCCAGTGCATGAAATATAATGCATAATTATTGATTTAAAGGTTCCCGGGATAAACAGTCACCCAATTCCACACCAAGATGCATTTCCACTGGGGTCTCTTGCACCGGTAAAGTACTGATTTCAGTCAGTATTTATTTCTGCCCTAGGGAATTTAGAATGTGACATCTCTGAAATTAGATCACTTTTAAGAGGTGCCGCCTGATCTGTTGTCATCTGATCTAGAACGTTTAAAGTTACAGATATATTCAGTTGTTCACCCGGGAGACTTGCAGGTTTGTGCGAATGAGGTCGGAAAATTATGGAATCTGATCCTGGAGTTAGAAACATGATACATTTTCCAACAGCGACAATCATTGAACTCGGGGGGGGGGGGGGGGGGGGGCGGTAGAGAACCATTCAAATGGTGTTCATTATCTGAACATTGTCTATGGGAATTCCTGATACCGAGCCCTTGATTGTCGACCTGCTCCACTTTTTGTATGAGCCCCGCCGGCCCCTCATCCACTGTGGGTCTCAGCGCGCAGTAATACACGGCGCTGTCTGTCATCTTCAAATCTGTCACAGACAAGTGAAAAGTGCTTTGTGTCGGGTTGAGTTTCCCGCTGAAGTGTTCAAAGCCGGGAGCCGTCTCGTTAAACCCATATCTGTCGGTTCTGAGCAGATACTGGGGAGCTTGGTGTGGATACTGGCGATACCAGAAGAGGTAATAGCTTGTAACTGAACTCGATACCGAGTAACTGCAGGGTATGGCTGAATCTTCACCCACTTCTGCATCGACTCGTTGTTCTTCCTGAGACACTGAGTCTCCCTTACTCATCCCTGAAAATAAACAACAGACACAAAGCGGGTTAGAAGGAGGAACGTCAGGAGGAGGAATACCAGGACATGGAAATAAGAATACATTTGGGAATTGGGGGATTTCGAACAGCGGTTCAATATAACAAACCTGTGGTCAGGACAATAACCAGAGACAGGCAGCGTGACAGCCCCATGGTTCGTGTCTGAACTCCAGAAACAGACAGTTTTCACTGACTGTATCAGAGCTGCAATTGGAGAAGATGAAAAAGTTCTGGAGATGTTGTGAGTTCGAATCCGATTTCTTCGCTCCGCCCACTTTCACGTCTTAAAACAGTCGCTTCCTCTGGAACTGGTCGGTGATGTTTGATAAGTGATCAGAGAGCGCCCTCCTGTGGACAGAACAACCGCCCATTGGAAACACACGGCCACATGCAAAGACATGGACGTAAAACATCCATACAGACATGCACAGACACTGAAATAAATTCCAACAAGTGTTGACATGATTTTCGATTACATGCTAGTCTGAATTGTCAACGGTGAAAGTAAGTGAATAGGTCCACCTCCCGTGTTCAGCAGGAGCCTCGTTTACAGCACAAAATCAACACAAACATAGACATGCTGATAAATAAACACAGTTATAGATCCCCAAACTGATCTCTCAAACAGACGCACAGACAACCACTAAAGTAGATAAGGAACCAGATTAACACAGCCATAGAAACACAAAAGAGAAATGCCATCAGAGACACTATCAGAATCCTTGGACGTTTCAGAGTGAGCTTTCTAAAATGGAATTCCCTAAGGTTGTCAGTGTGGTAATGTGTTAGATAGTAATCCTGGGGTGTATTTTTCATTAACCATGAGGATCGATTTATAAAAACGACTACACAGAGGACTCTTTTGGAGAAAAGGTTTGAATGGATGGGTTTATATTTTGCAGACAAGCACATTCTGGGTGTATCCGTGATGTGAATGAGGCCGGTGAGGAAAGGATAGATGCTACACCCATTCCCGAGGTCTTGGATCGCATTTCAGGCAAACTTGTTGACAGCACAAGAAGACTATTTCCATGGGCGGCCGGGAAGTGTAGTTCACGCGGACAGCGCCAATGTTCACAGGCAACTCATTGAAATCCCACTGTTGTTTTGATGCAGAAAGTCTCAATTATTATATGTGTCAAAGGAGACCCGTCAAATTCTTCTCATTCTGTCTGTAAATTGGACATTCTGAATTCTCCCTCTGTGTGCCCGAACAGGCGCCGGAGTGTGATGACTAGAGGCGTTTCACAGCACCTTCATTGCAGTGTTAATGTCGGCCTACTGTGACACTAGATAGATAGAACAGTACAGCACAGAACAGGCCCTTCTGCCCTCGATGTTGTGCCGAGCAATGATCACCCTACTCAAACCCACGTATCCACCCTATACCCGTAACCCAACAACTCCTCCCCTTAACCTTACGTTTAGGACACTACGGGCAATTTAGCATGGCCAATCCACCTAACCCGCACATCTTTGGACTGTGGGAGGAAACCGGAGCACCCGGAGGAAACCCACGCACACACGGGGAGGACATGCAGACTCCACACAGACAGTGACCCAGCCGGGAACCGAACCTGGGACCCTGGAGCTGTGAAGCATTTATGCTAACCACCATGCTACCATGCTGCCCCTGATAATGATTATTGTCGTGAAATGAAGCTAAAGTGTTAAGAAGGGATGATGTGGAGTCGAAATTAATACAGAGTAGCAAATGTTTATTTCCTTTTCAACCAATGGAAATAATTAATCAGGATTTTAAGTTTGATTAATTTCACTTCAGGTTTAGGTTATTAGGTCCATTCAATTGCTCAAATTTCAACATGTGGTTCCCATAGCTGCACATTCCTCTGTTCAACTAAGGCAATCAGAAAAATAAATTAACAGCAATTGAGGCACTTTGCCATTTAGCTGCCTTTAACCTACACTAATCTGCAATTAGCTGCAATTTAAATGTTGGGACCACCAGCGAAAGTGATGAACTGGCACATCAGTGGAAATGCTTTGTTGATAAATTAAGCCGTGCGAGGATTTATTAAGGGCAAATCGTGATTAATTAAGTTGCTTAAATTTTCTGATGAGGAGCAGAGATGGTTGGTCTGAGTATTTCTGTTGATGAACTTCGAAATAAAATTTGATAATGTGCTGCAGCGCCACCTTGTGAGCAATAATGGAGCTCCTGAAGTAAAATGGGCAGCAGCAAGATCGAAAGGAAATTTCCAGGAAACAACTAACAGCGTGGACCAGCTGTTTTTCGGAGTGAAGGGAGATTTGTAGTGAATGTTGCAGGGATCAGCATTGCAGCATTTTATATTGTCTGAGAGGGGCGATTTTATCGATTTTATCGATATCTATGGATGATATGAAATATGACAACATTGCGAACCATCGGTCGGATAATGTACAACTTCAAAACAACAAAGACAAGTTTGTGGAATGGGCGGGAAATTGGCAGATTAAATTTAGTGCAGAAAAATGTGAAATAATTCAAATGTCCTGCAGAATGCAGAAAGGCAAAATAACATAAAACGAATAATTCAGGATCGGAGGGAGCTTTGACAAAGGGTCATCTGGACTCGAAACGTTAGCTCTTTTCTCTCCTTACAGATGCTATAATAATATTCACTGTCACAAGTAGGCTTATTTTTCAATGAAATTACTGTGAGAATTGCCAGACCTGCTGAAATGTTCCAGCATTTTCTCTTTTGGTTTTTGATTCCAGCATCCGCAGTAATTTGCTTTTATCAGAGAGACCTGTATGTATATGTAGATAACTTACTGGTGAGGGTAGGACAATTGAGAGACCGGTCATTGAAACAATTAATGGGAATTATCAATGGGTATATAAAATACAGAGGAAAGGACGTTATGTTAAACTTGTATTAAATCCTGAACCCACTGAACTGAAGCATTGTGGGTATCACACTGAGGGGAGAATGTGAGTCATTAGGGTGGGTGCAGAAAATGCCCACGGGAATGGCTCCAGAGATGAGCAACTTAATCTACGAAGATAGATTGGACAAGTTGCGACTATTTCCCTTGACCATCAGGTTACGAAGTGATCTGACGGAGATATTCAAAATCATGAGGGCTCTAGACAGAGTAGATATGGAGGAAACTATCCCACTGGTGAGAGGGCCGAGTACCTGAGGTCACAGATTGAAGGAATTAGGGGAATAAGTATGGAGACATGAGGACAAACATTTTAACCCAGTGAGTGGTTAGGATGTGGACCGGACTGTTCGTTTGTGTGGTGATGGTAGGGTTTATTGATGCTTTCAAAGCAGAATTAGATTATAATCTCAAAAAGAAAAACAATGCTAGACTACGGGGAAAATAATGGCATTCCGCAAATTGCATCATTAGAGGGCCGACGCATATATGTCGGTCCAAACGGCCTTTTTCTCTACTTAAAACACCCTCTGACTATGTTTAATGGGAACGGCAGTGGGTTAGCTGGCATGTCACTGGGCCAGTAATTGAGATGCCCAGCCTCAGTCACTGAGGCCGTGTTCAAATCCTGCTGCAGCTGACAGTGTGCTTGAAAAATGCAAATAGAATGGCCCTGTAACTTACCAGGTAACATGGTGAACAACCGCTAGCCTTGCCTGTGAGGGCCACATCTAGTGAAATATATTTTTTAAATCAATAACTGCAATAGCAAGGTTTGGCCAGTTGATGGCAGTGACACCGTGATTGCTGACATTACATGAAGCAGAGAATTTCTCAATTGTGACTGCCAAGGACCCTGGAAACTGTTAGGTTAGGTCAGGTTACTGATTTTATGACAGCAGTTCTCAGTTGTTACTGTGGTCAATCTCAGCTGTTAACATTATGAACTAAGGCCCATTTTATATTACACTGTATTGAGGAGGTTACAACAGCATGGAATCGGTTATTATAATGTCCATGTCTGGATTGTTACTTCACTAGACTCAACTGATACTAACCAGAACTAGCTCCTGTTTGTATTACCTGAGCCACTGTCTCAGTTATTGCTTTACCTGAATCTGCCACGTTCCTCAGGGTAGTGGTCTGGGCCCAACCATATCCAGCTGCTTCATGAATGGCCTATTGTCCATCATAAGGACAAAAGTGAGGATGTTCGCTGGTGACTGCGCAATGTTCAACACCGTTTGTGACTCATTAGATGCAATCCATGTCAGAATGCAACAAGATCTGGACTATATTCAGGCTTGGGCTAACAAGTGGCGTGCAGGCGGTGCGCCTGTCTAACAAGAGAAGATCGAGCCATCTCCCCTTGACATTCAGTGGCATGACAATGGAATCCCCAGTATTAACATCCAGGGGCTGCCATTGACTGTAAACTGAACTGGTGAACTAGCTGAACTAGCCATACAAATACTGTTGCGACCTGAATAGGTGAAAAGCGAGGAATCCTTCTGCAATAACTCACTTCCTTACTCCCCAAAGCCTGCCCACCATCTACAGGGCACAAGTCAGGAGTGTAATGGAATACCCTCCACTTGTCTGGATTAGTGCAGCTCCAACAACACTCGAGAAGCTCTCCATCCAGGAGAGAGCAGTCCGCTTGATTGCTAACCCTTCTAAAAACATTAAATCCCTCCGCACCGACGAATAATGGCAGCTTTCTGCCGCCACATAAAAGATGCACGAGAACAACTCAACAAGGTTCCTTAGGCAGCACCTTCCAAACCCACAAACAGTACCTTCTGGAAGTACAAATGCAGCAGACACCTGGGATCACCATTTCCTGGCGGCTCCCCTTCAAACCACTCACCATCCTGACTCAGAAATATATCATCGTTCCTTCACTTTTGCTGAGTCAATTTGCTGGAATTCTCTCCATAACAGCACTGTGGGTGCACCTATACCTTAGGAACTGCAGCGATTTAAGAAGGCAACTCGCCCTCTGAAGGGCAACTAGAGATAGGAAAGCAATGTTGACCTAACCAGCCACGTCCCCTCCCATCAATGAATTAAAAAATGCAGTGCAGTAATAACAGAGACAGGATCTGGTCCAATATAGACAGAGATATATGCTAAAGTAGTGATCACATGAACTTGTCATCAGAGAAATAAAAATTGATGCATGGATTACGTAGGCATATGAAAGATCGAACATTGGAATAAGCGTGTATTTGTGTGATTATAATCGTTAAAATACTTTGTACAATAATGATTGGAATAGGTCAAAATAACAAGACAGGAACCAGGCTCTTAGAACCGACAGGGACACCGTTTCCAGAAATAATAATAATGATTATTATCATAAGTAGGCTTACATTAACATGGCTGGTTTAGCTCACCAGGCTAAATCGCTGGCTTTTAAAGCAGACCAAGCAGGCCAGAAGCATGGTTTGATTCCCGTACCAGGTGCTGGAATGTGGCGACTAGGGGCTTTTCACAGTACCTTCATTGAAGCCTACTCGTGACAATAAGCGATTTTCATTTCAATGAAGTTATTGTTAAAATCCACTCGTCGCCACAGTCCGCCGCCTGTTCGGGCACACTGAGGGAGAATTCAGAATGTCCCATTCACCTAACAAACACGTCTTCCGGGACGTTAATAATAATAGGACTACTAACCGACAATCAGAGCATTAAAACCTGAATGGCAGTTAGACTATGAGTTTAAGCATCACGTAAATAGCGTCTTTGTATCCACATTTATTGCATACTGACTTTTTTTGTTTTGAAATAATTTTTATTGAAAAAATTTTGAATTTGTACAACAATAACGCACCATAGTAAAATACCAAAATTAACAATAATATTAGCAATCATACACATTCGCCCCACCTCCATGAACAACAAAGCATTTTAATAACAACGCAAATTAACACAATATAAAGTTACAGAATAGAAACTACAATAAGGAACACCCCCCCCCCCCCCCCCCGGGTTGCTGCTGCTATTGACCAAGATACCTATCTTTGAGCCAGGAAGTCCAGAAAAGGCTGCCATCGTTTATAGAACCCTTGTACTGATCGTCTCAGGGCAAATTTGACCCTTTCCAATTTTATAAATCCCGCCATGTCACTGATCCAGGTCTCCACACTTGGGGGCCTCGTATCCTTCCACTGTAGCAGAATCCTTCGTTGGGCTACTAGGGACGCAAAGGCCAGGACACCAGCCTCCTTCGCCTCCTGCACTCCCGGCTCTACCGCAACTCCAAAAATCGCGAGTCCCCACCCTGGTTTGACCCGGGATCTAACCACCCTCGACACCGTCCCCGCCACCCCCTTCCAGAATTCTTCCAGTGCTGGGCATGCCCAGAACATATGTGCGTGGTTTGCTGGACTTCCCGAACACCTGGTGCACCTGTCCTCACCCCCAAAGAACCTACTCATCCCAGTCCCGGACATGTGGGCCCGGTGCAGCACCTTAAATTGGATGAGACTAAGCCTCGCACATGAGGAGGAAGAGTTGACTCTCGCCAAGGCATCTGCCCAAGTCCCGTCCTCTATCTGCTCCGCGAGTTCCTCCTCCCATTTAGCCTTCAGCTCCTCCACTGACGACTCCTCCACCTCCTGCATTACCTTATAGATGTCAGACACCTTCCCCTCTCCGAACCACACCCCCGAAAGCACTCTGTCCATCGTCCCCCGCGAGGGCAGCAGAGGAAATCCCTCTACCTGTCGCCTAGCAAACGCCATTACCTGCAAGTATCTGAACATGTTCCCTTGGGGAAGCCCAAATTTATCTTCCAGTTTCCCCAGGCCCGAAAACCTCCCGCCAATAAACAGGTCCCTCAATTTACTGATGCCCGCCCTTTATTGCATACTGACTTTAAATGCACACAGTACAGTGATTGGTGGATTTTTCAAAGTTGCAACCTGGAGTGCATTACTGACCACATCACTGGACCGAGTCTGATGATGAACTTCAGCCAATCAAAGTTGGTATGAAGTAACCATGTGTTTGTGACAGAAAGAGACAGCGCCTATTGATATCAGAGCAAATGTTTCAGCGCCTCTTGATATATCAGATTTTCCCCCAAATGCTTAATTACGGAGTCAAGCACCGTTCCAATATGAACTGGATGACGTTAGTGTGATGGCAATAAAAAAACGAAAATACTGAAATTGCTCTGCATGTCATGCAGATTCTCAGATAAACAGAGTTCACGTTTCATGCCCATGACTGAACATCAGCATCAGGTTCATTGCCCTGAAACTAACTGTATTTCTCTCGGAAAATATGACCGCCTGAGTAACACATTTGGCAGCACTCCTGTTGCTGAGCGGTTTGACCTGGGTTCAAATTCCACTCCAGGATCTGTTGACAGTGGGAGGAGTGTTCCTGCAAGTGAAACAGGTTGTTGATCAGCCTCCAAAATCCTTCAACCTCCCGGACCTTCCAGTGAGAGTGGAAATAATGTGAATGTACGAAAAACAAACCGATTTTCCATCCACTTTCTGGCCTGTTGAGACTTTCCAGCAGTTTATGTGTTTATTTTAGATCTATAGTACTTGTAGTGTGTTACCTTTGTACTAATGTGATGGGAACTGCGAACAGGTCTTGTCAGCATTAACTTGTTAATGACACGCTCACCCCTGACTCTCAATTCTCACGGTGATTTAGATGAAATTCCTTCTGTTTTTTGTCTCCATTATTTTCATGCACTCAGCTGGATCGAGGGGAGCATCAGACCATAACAATTAGGAACAGAAGTCGGCCATTCACCCCTTCAAGCCCGCTTCGCCATTGAATATGTTCAGATTCATGGCTGATCGAACACTCACGAAATCCACATTCAAGCGTAATTTCCGTAAACTTTTATTTCCTTCGTGATTAAAACCTTTCGATCCCAGCCTTGCAAATGGTCAAGAACTCTGTCTCCACAGATTCCTGGGGTGACAAGATTCACCACTCTTTCAAAGAACAAAACCTTCCTCAAATCCGGCTTATTCTGTGTCGGTGCCCTCTGGGCCTACACTGTCCCATGAGTGAAAACACCCTCCTCACATGCACCCTATCTCACCCCCTCAGAATCTAAAGGGGGACAGAGCAAGTCTGAACAATCTCTCCATCCAGCGAAAGACTGGTTCCTGGGACATCATTCGTTAATTAATTTAAAATAACCATTTTATTTATTTCCAATTAAAGGGCCTGCAGCGTGGCCAATCCAGCACTATGCAGATCATTGGGTTGGAAGGGGGAGACTCACACAGTCACGGGGAGTATGTGCAAACTCCACACAGGGATCGAACCCGAGTCTTCAACGCCGTGAGACAGTAGTGCTAACCACTTCGCCACCGTGCCGCTCTCCTGGGACATCATCGATGTTTGACATTCCTTCCAACTTCGAAAAAAATATAACTTCACTCTCCTTGGTATTGTGCAGTGATTTACAACTGCCGGACCCGGGGACAGAGCGGGGTCTAATACATAGATACATAGAATCTGGTATCATAATAATCACAGAGACCGGCTCCAGTGTATCAATAACAGAGACTGCCGGGCCCGGGTCAGACTGGGGTCAGGTATAATAATAATCACAGAGACCGCCTCCAGTGCATCAATAACAGAGGCTGCCGGGCCTGGGGTCAGACTGGGGTCTGTTTTAATAATAATCACAGAGACCAGCTCCAGTGTATCAATAACAGAGACTGCCGGGCCTGGGGTCAGACTGGGGTCTGTTTTAATAATAATCACAGAGACCGGCTCCAGTGTATCAATAACAGAGACTACCGGGCCCGGGGTCAGACTGGGGTCTGGTATAATAATAATCACAGAGACTTGGCTCCAGTGTATCAATAACAGAGACTGCCGGGCCCGGGGTCAGACTGTGCGTCAGGTATAATAATAATCAGAGAACGGCTCCAGTGTATCAATAACAGAGACTGCCGGGCCCGGGGTGAGACTGGGGTCTGGTATAATAATAATCACAGAGACAGGCTCCAGAGTATCAATGACAGAGACCGCCGGGCCCGGGGTCAGACTGGGGTCTGGTATAATAATAATCACAGAGACCGGCTCCAGTGTATCAATAACAGAGACTGCCGGGCCCGGGGTCAGACTGGGGTCTGGTATAATAATAATCACAGAGACCGGCTCCAGTGCATAGAGACTGGTGATAATATTCGGTGAAGGGAGGCGGGAACCTCATGAACAACTGATTATAAGAGGAAGTGAAACTATCAGAAAGCAATGATGCTCCGGGCCTTAGCCCAAGCTTCATTATCATGCTGAGTGACAGGGATCTGTGTGGGGAAAGCGGATGGAAACTTCATTGAGTGAGGCGCGTGTGATTGACTCCACCAAGGATCGTTTATACCCAATGGGAGGACAATTATGGCAGACCCTATAATGGTGCATCTGTCGGGGGAAACAAAAACATCTGTTTCTTCTTATTGTTACGAACAGTTCTCCATTTACACAGACACGCGAGATCCGGTTCCGGCAGCTTATGGACACTACATTTATTTTGTAAATTTAGAGTATCCATTTATTTATATTTTCAATTAAGGGGCAATTTAGCGTGGCCAATCCACCTTTTATCGCCAGTCTCTGTTACTGATACACTTCACAGCTTTGGGTTGTGGGGGTAAAGACAGGATCAGCACAAGAGCAAAGCTGTGTAATCATTGCATTTTATTCGGTCTCAATGGACGACAGAGGTAGATACAGAAAAGGTGCTGGGGCAATGATTAGAGATGAACCATCCAACTGGTCCCATTGCTCTCATCCTTCAGATCTTAATACCTTCAAATATTTATCCATCATTTTCCAAAGTTGCTGTTAAATCTGATTCCATCATGATTGCCCCTTGTGTGTTCCAGTTTATAACAACTGGCTGTGTAAAAACTATCCTCCTGTTCAATACAGTAAATCTGTGTCCTCTGGTTACAGACCCTCCTGCCAGTTGTAATAGTCTCTCTTTAATTACTCTATTCAAACCTTGATGGTTTTGTTTTTGAAGTTTAATTAAACACATAAAGATGGAGAAAGATACAGAGAGAGAGACTGAAACTGAGCGAAGAAATGAGAAAGAGAGACGCGGGGTTGAGAGATAAAATCTGAGAAACAGTAAAGACAAATTACACAGGGAGAGGGAGAATGATAAAATAGCGAAATGGAACAAGATATTATTTCCTGGCTTCAGAGAACCGGGGAAACTCAATAACTGATCCACTGACCATCCAGTTTTGTCCTGGAATGGAAGCTTTGAACAGATCACAACAGGTTCATTTGTAAATGTCACCACAATGTGATCTGTGTGAGTCTGCACTGACTCTATAGGCCGCATTAACAGATGTTCTCACCAGATTGTGGTCCCTGGTTTATTTTCTGTTCAGAAGTGAGATGTGCGGTTTGGAACCGGCAGCAGAGAAACAGGAAGTTGTGTTACCTGAGAATGAAACAACAGGCGTCAGTTTCATGTTATCACCGTGAACAGTCTTCCTGCCTGTGAGGGTGAACTCACTCTGACAGCATCAAGAACACCCACACAGATTGCTGCCGCTCTCTGCATTACATTCACATCCATTCCCATTCCCTTTAAAAAGTTAGATTATTTGTTTAGAAACACAGTAACCGATCGGGAGATGCACAGATGATCTTCACTGGGCATAATACACATAATAATCTGGAGAGATGAAGGGAAATTAAAGCAACAATCTGTTAACAGAGGTTATACTAATGTCGAAAGTTTGAAGTCACTTGGTGTCTGAGAACGAGAGAGAGAGGGGGGGGGGGGAGAGAGGGGGGTGGGAGAGAGAGCGGTTAAGTGAATGAGCTGGTGCCTTTCTGGCACAGAATTTTCCTCTGGTGACGTTTTGGTGCTTAATTATTTTCAGAAGTGCCTTCAACAAAAAAGATTTAAACACGAGGTGCCATTTAAACACTAGGTTCCAGACTCGGCCGATGTGTGCCTGTGTGAGTGAGTTAAGTCTGAGAGAGAGAAGAGGGTTCAACTGATTTAGGTGCAGCCTGAGACAGAGAAAGCGAGCTGAAACGATATGTAAGTAATTTGAAAAATATATTTTCAATGGAATGGACAGCATGACATTACTGTCTAGATCACTCAAGATAATACATTACAAGTACATATTAGGGGCAGCATAGGAGCGGAAGGTAATCTCAATAAAATGTCGTCATCTGCTGAAAAATAATTGCAATTATTGAATAGAATAGAACAGTACAGCACAGAACAGGCCCTTCGGCCCTCGATGTTGTGCCGAGCAA
This sequence comes from Scyliorhinus canicula, assembly GCF_902713615.1. Lineage (NCBI taxonomy): Eukaryota > Metazoa > Chordata > Chondrichthyes > Carcharhiniformes > Scyliorhinidae > Scyliorhinus > Scyliorhinus canicula. The sequence continues at coordinate 109,326 of NW_024055445.1, forward strand.
TGATCGTCCTACTCAAGTCAACGTATCCACCCTGTACTAATAACCCAACAACCTCCCCCCATTAACCTAATTTTTTAGGACACTAAGGGCAATTTAGCATACCTAATCCACCTAACCCGCACATCTTTGGACTGTGGGAGGAAACCGGAGCACCCGGAGGAAACGTACACACACACGGGGAGGACGTGCAGACTCCGCACAGACAGTGACCCAGCCGGGAATCGAACCAGGGACCCTGGAGCTGTGAAGCATTTATGCTAGCCACCATGCTACCGTGCTGCCCCTGGCAATGACCCACAATGAATAATGATGTGTTCCAGACTAACCAGCACATATAGACATACAGGCGCGTACATAGACACACCTATCCACATACAGACACACACACAGACACACACACATACAGACACGTAGGGGCTGGTTTAGCTCACTTAGCTAAACCGCTGGCTTTTACAGCAGGCCAGTACAACGGTTCGATTCCTGTACCAAGCTACCTGGATAGACGCTGGAATGTGGCGACTCGGGGCTTTTCACAGTAGCTTCATTGAAGCCTACTCGTGACAATAAGCATTTTTCATTTCATTTCATACACACACAGTTTCAAACTCTGTCTCTCACAATCAGTGGCCACACCAAAAGCAAACATAAATCCATTCAGCAAACAGGGTGAAAGACAATTCGGACCATGAAAGGAAACAGTGGGTAATTGCCACATATGTGCACACGGCTGAATTAGTCATATCCAACACAATGGAGTTTGTGACTGTGTTGTGCAATGTGAAGTTCAATATGGCTCCTGTGTTTCTGTTCCTCAGCCTGGTGATGAAGTGAATGTCACAAGGTTCGCTCCAACCTACACCAAAATATTACACACCCATTACCAGACCAATCACACAATACCAAATAGTTATTCATTATGCTTTTGTAAGTGAATTAAGTCTGAGAGAGAACAGAGACAATAATTAATCTAGGTGTAGTCTGAAACAAAGATATGAGAACAGATTGTCAGGAGGTTTCAAGATGTATTTGCCTTTGCAACGAACTTCCATGACAGCTAATACTTATTGACTCGACAAAATGTATTCTTCCAAACACAAGTGAGTCCCCCTTTCCACGCACAAGGCAGTGGCGCACTGGTATTGTCGCTGGACTAGTAATCCAGAGACCCAGAGTCAAGCTCTGGGGACCCGGGCTCCCACCACGGCAGGTGGTGAAATTTCAATCAAGAATGATCTGGAATTAAAAGTCTAATGATGACCATGAAACCATTGTTCTGTGTAATCAAAACCCATCTGGTTCACTGATGTCCTTCAGGGAAGGACACCTGTCGCCCTTAACTAGTCTGGTCTACATATGACTCCAGATGACTCCACAGCAATGTCGTTGACGCTTAAATGCCCTCAGGGATGGGTAAGAACTGTAGGATCAGCCAGCGACATCCACATCCCATGAACGAATAGAACGTATAGAACGTAGACTTAGGATGTGTAGGTTGGAGAAGTAGGCTGCAAAGGTTGGGCACACTGGATATGTGGAGCTTGTTCAAGGGACAGCTATTGCGTGTTCTTGATCAGTACGTACCAGTCAGACAGGGAGGAAAGGGTAGAGTGAGGGAACCGTGGTTTACCAAAGAAGTGGAATCTCTTGTTAAGAGGAAAAAGGAGGCCTATGTGAAGATGAGGCGTGAAGTTTCAGTTGGGGCGCTTGATAGTTACAGGGAAGCGAGGAAGGATCTAAAGAGAGAGCTAAGACGAGCAAGGAGGGGACATGAGAAGTCTTTGGCAGGTAGGATCAAGGAAAACCCAAAAGCTTTCTATAGGTATGTCAGGAATAAAAGAATGACTAGGGTAAGAGTAGGGCCAGTCAAGGACAGTGGTGGGAAGTTGTGTGTGGAGGCTGAGGAGATAAGCGAGATACTAAATGAATACTTTTTGTCAGTATTCAGTCAGGAAAAAGATAATATTGTGGAGGAGAATGCTGAGACCCAGGCTATTAGAATAGATGGCATTGAGGTGAGTAGGGAAGAAGTGTTGGCAATTCTGGACAAGGTGAAAATAGATAAGTCCCCGGGGCCTGATGGGATTTATCCTAGGATTCTCTGGGAAGCCAGGGAAGAGATTGCTGAGCCTTTGGCTTTGATTTTTAGGTCATCATTGGCTACAGGAATAGTGCCAGAGGACTGGAGGATAGCAAATGTGGTCCCTTTGTTCAAGAAGGGGAGTAGAGATAACCCCGGTAACTATAGGCCGGTGAGCCTAACATCTGTGGTGGGTAAAGTCTTGGAGAGGATTATAAAAGATACGATTTATAATCATCTAGATAGGAATAATATGATTAGGGATAGTCAGCATGGTTTTGTGAAGGGTAGGTCATGCCTCACAAACCTTATCGAGTTCTTTGAGAAGGTGACTGAACAGGTGGACGAGGGTAAAGCAGTTGATGTGGTGTATATGGATTTCAGTAAAGCGTTTGATAAGGTTCCCCACGGTCGGCTATTGCAGAAAATACGGAGGCTGGGGATTGAGGGTGATTTAGAGATGTGGATCAGAAATTGGCTAGTTGAAAGAAGACAGAGAGTGGTGGTTGATGGGAAATGTTCAGAATGGAGTTCAGTTACGAGTGGCGTACCACAAGGATCTGTTCTGGGGCCGTTGCTGTTTGTCATTTTTATAAATGACCTAGAGGAGGGAGCAGAAGGATGGGTAAGTAAATTTGCAGACGACACTAAAGTCGGTGGAGTTGTAGACAGTGCGGAAGGATAGTTGCAGGTTACAGAGGGACATAGATAAGCTGCAGAGCTGGGCTGAGAGGTGGCAAATGGAGTTTAATGTGGAGAAGTGTGAGGTGATTCACTTTGGAAAGAATAACAGGAATGCGGAATATTTGGCTAATGGTAAAATTCTTGGTAGTGTGGATGAGCAGAGGGATCTCGGTGTCCATGTACATAGATCCCTGAAAGTTGCCACCCAGGTTGATAGGGTTGTGAAGAAGGCCTATGGTGTGATGGCCTTTATTGGTAGAGGGATTGAGTTCCGGAGCCATGAGGTCATGTTGCAGTTGTACAAAACTCTAGTACGGCCGCATTTGGAGTATTGCGTACAGTTCTGGTCGCCCCATTATAGGAAGGACGTAGAAGCTTTGGAACGGGTGCAGAGGAGATTTACCAGGATGTTGCCTGGTATGGAGGGAAAATCTTATGAGGAAAGGCTGATGGACTTGAGGTTTTCGTTAGAGAGAAGAAGGTTAAGAGGTGACCTAATAGAGGCATACAAAATGATCAGAGGGTTAGATAGGGTGGACAGCGAGAGCCTTCTCCCGCGGATGGAGGTGGCTATCACGAGGGGACATAGCCTTAAATTGAAGGGTAATAGATATAGGACAGAGGTCAGAGGTGGGTTTTTTACGCAAAGAGTGGTGAGGCCGTGGAATGCCCTACCTGCAACAGTAGTGAACTCGCCAACATTGAGGGCATTTAAAAGTTTATTGGATAAGCATATGGATGATAAGGGCATAGTGTAGGTTAGATGGCCTTTAGTTTTTTTCCATGTCGGTGCAACATTGAGGGCCGAAGGGCCTGTACTGCGCTGTATCGTTCTATGTTCTATGTTCTATGTTCTATGTATTTAGTATATTGAAAATAAAATTCCATCTTTTCTTTCTTTCTTTCTTTCTTTCTTTCTTTCTTTCTTTCTTTCTTTCTTTCTTTCTTTCTTTCTTTCTTTCTTTCTTTCTTTCTTTCTTTCTTTCTTTCTTTCTTTCTTTCATCTATCTATCAACCTTTATTTTTTTCATTCATTTGCGCGATATATCGCCACTGATTGGGTCAGCAATTATGGCCCATTCCAAGTTGCCATTCAGAAGGTGGTGGTGAGCTGCCATTTGAATCACTGCAGTCCCTGATATGCAGTTACGCCCATACAGTATTAGCGAGAGAAGCCCAGTATTTTCACCCAGCCACAGTGAAGGAACGGCGATATATTTCCAAGTCAAAGTGTTGAGTGACTTGGAGAGGAATCTCCAGTTGGTGGTGTTTCAAAGTATCTGCTGTTCTTGTCCTTGTTGATGGTTGTTGCCGTGGGTCAGGTAGGTGCTGAATATGAAACCTTCATTAGTTCCAACAGTAAATCTTGTGGATGGCAACAATCAATCGACTGATTTGTCCTGGATGGTGTAAAGCTTCTTGAGATTTGTTGAAGCTGCACTACAGACAAGTGGAGAGTATTCCATTACACTTCAGACTTTTGCCTAGCAGATGATGGACAGGCTTTGGGCAATCGGGATGTGAGTTACTCGCCACACGATTTCTGCACTGTGAACTGCTCTGGCAGCCACAGCATTCGTCTGGCTTGTCCAGTTCAGTGTCCGGTCAATGACAACCCCCAGGATGTTGATTGTGCGGTAATCAATGAAAATAAATCTGTTGCATTATTCTGTGGGGCAGGACTTCAGCCGTGAATGAAACAGAGTCTAACAAAATAACATCAGAGAGTAGGGTTAACATAATATGAATGGAAACTTGGTGCAGTTGAACAACTGCTCCGAAATGGCGACTTCTAACATGTGTAGCAGCATGGATTCATGCATCAATTAATTAATCCGCACATAATGTAATATTAACAGATATAAGGTCGAATGCAATGATTTAAAAAGAGTCAATTGCAGTAGAGAGTGGTGTTTCTCAGTGCATTTCTGAATGTGACTGCACCTATTTCTTAAAACAGTAAACACAGTCTCGTGCAGTCATTACTGAGAAAGGGTGAATAGTAGTATGTATAGAAACACTGTCCCTCTTATTAAAATGTTTAACTGCAGAGAGCATTATATCCACAGGTACAATGCTGAGGGAAAGATAAAACGAAACATGGTCCTGTTCAATCATTCCAGAGACAAGTCCCAGGGTAATAATATTTGTTATACGGTTAAGTACAGTGATAACTGAAGCAGGGATGAATGTAATACTACGAAACAAAACGTGCAGTAAAATATTAATAAATACATTGTCTAACTACAAGTAAAAACTCAACTAGAGTAACTTAGAGAGGCCACAGAAGAATGATCTAATGTATTAATAACTGGAATAATATCGAAAAACACTGAGAGGATCTAATTTAGAGAGAACTGAGAAAGGACCTATTTTATTTTAAACAGAGATGTGGAGGAATGTGGTAATAAATTAGATGTAACCCATTGCCCGATTAATATTGTAAGAAGTCTTACAACACCAGGTTAAAGTCCAACAGGTTTGTTTCAAACACTACCTTTCGGAGCACTGCTCCTTCCTCAGGTGAATGAAGAGGTATGTTTCAGAAAGATGCCAGACAATGCATAGAATGCGAATATTTGCAGGTAATTAAGTCTTTACAGATCCAGAGATAGGGGTAACCCCAGGTTAAAGAGGTGTGAATTGTCTCAGGCCAGGCCAGTTGGTAGGCTTTTGCAAGCCCAGGCCAGATGGTGGGGGATGAATGTAATGCAACATGAATCCCAGGTCCCGATTGAGGCCGCGCTCATGTCTGCAGAACATGGCTGTAAGCTTCTGCTCGGCGATTCTGTGTTATCGCGCTTCCTGAAGGCTGCCTTGGAGAACGCTTACTCGGAGATCAGAGGCTGAATGCCCTTGACTGCTGAAGTGTTCCCCGACTGGAAGGGAACATTACTGCCTGGTGATTGTCGCGTGATGCCCGCTCATTTGTTGTCGCAGCGTCTGCATGGTCTCGCCAATGTACCACACTTCGGGACATCCTTTCCTGCAGCGTATGTGGTCAACAACGTTGGCCGAGTCGCACGAGTATGTACCGTGTACCTGGTGGGTGGTGTTCTCACGTGTAATGGTGGTCTCCATTTCGATGATCTGGCACGTCTTGCAGAGATTGCCCTGGCAGTGTTGTGTGATGTCATGGTCGCTGTTCTGAAGACTGGGTAGTTTGCTGCAAACATGGTTTGTTTGAGATCGCGTGGTTGTTTGAAGGCAAGTAGTGGGGTGGGGGGGGGGGGGGAGGGGGTGGGGATGAACCTTGGCAAGATGTTCATCTTCAACGATGACGTATTGAAGACTGCAAAGAAGATGTCGTAGTTTCTCCGCTCCGGGAAAGTACTGGACAACGAAGGGTACTCTGTCGGTTGTGTCCCGTGTTTGTCTTCTGAGGAGGTCGGTGCGCTTTTCTACTGTGGCGCGTTGGAACTGTCGATCGATGAGTTGAACGCTATATCCCGTTCGTACGAGGGCATCTTTCAGCGTCTGTAGATGTCTGTTACGCTCCTCCTCGTCTGAGCAGATCCTGTGTATACGGAGGGCTTGTCCATAGGGGATAGCTTCTTTAATGTGTTTAGGGTGGAAGCAGGAGAAGTGTAACATTGTGAGGTGACCCGCAACAAGGCAGAATCGCCGAGCAGAAACATATAGCCAAGTTCTGCACACATGAGTGCAGCAACAACCGGGGCCTAGTATTCATGTCGCATTACATTCATCCCCCACCATCTGGCCTGGGCTTGCGAAATCCTACCAACTGTCCTGGCTTGAGACAATTCACACCTCTTTAACCTGGGGTTGCCCCTATCTCTGGACCTGAAAAGATTTAATTACCTGCAAATGTTCGCATTCTAAGCATTATCTTGCATCTCTGACTTTGTCTATATAAATGTTTCTGGAACATACCTCTTCATTCACCTGAGGAAGGAGCAGTGCTCCGAAAGCTAGTGTTTGAAACAAACCTGTTGGACTTTAACCTGATGTTGTAGGAATTCTTATGTGCTCACCCCAGTCCAACGCCGGCATCTCCACATCACGATTAATATTGGTATTGTCCCGCACAGTAATAACTAAAACAGAGAGAAGCGCATCATTTACAGGTAGAGAAACTGGTATTAAATAAACAGAGCCGGCGGTGTCCCGGAATTACTAAAACAAGGCCTTGATTAATACAAGTGGAGACAGTGTAGTGCAGTAGAAAGCGAGAATTTCCTCCCACAGTCCAAAGATGCGCAGGTTAGGTGGATTGGCCATTCGAAAGGATTTTCCCTGAGTGTGCAAAGGTTAGGTGGGGTTATGGGGATAGGATGGAGGAGGGGTCCTCAATGGGGTGCCGTTTTGGAGGGCGGGTGCAGACTCGATAGGTCGAGTGGCCTCCTTACGCACTGTCGGGATTCTATGATTCTTTGAAAAGACCGGGATTCACAATAACTGGGGCAGGGTTCTAATGCAGTGGTTACTGTTACAGGGTAAATATTCATAATAACGGATACAGGGTGTGCAGCAATAATTAATAGAGGGGAGTCTAGAATCAGGGACACAGTCTAAGGATATAGATGAGGAGAAATTTATTGACATACAGCGGTGAGCCTGTGGAATTCTCTACAACACAAAACAGTTGAGGCCAAAACTTTGTATGCTTACTGGAAGGAATTATATCTAACTCTTGTGGATATAGGGATCATAGGATATGGTGGGAAAGCGAGAACAGATTACTGAGTTGGATGATCAACCACGATCAGAATGAATGGAAGAGCAAGTTGAAGGGGCTGAACGGCCTACTCCTTCACCTATTGTCTATGCTTTTTACTTCTATGGTTCTATGTAACTCAACAAAGTGTAAATTATATATTAACTGAAACAGGGTCTAGTACAGTAATTCCTGATACAGGGTCTACACTAATATGAACCGAGACAAGGCCGAGTGTAGTGATTTCTGAGGGGAGGGGGTCTTCAATTATGTAAATTTAGACAGGGTTCTAGAGCACTAATTGCTGATAGAGCGTCGAGATTAATATAAAGTGAGACAGATTCTAGTGCCGTAATTATTGATGCAGGGTCGAGATTAACGAAAACTGAGATAAGGTCTAATGCAGTGAATACTGATTCAGGGTATATATTCGTACAAAGCGAGACAGGGTCGATTGCACGGTCGGCCCAGGATTAATGTTTATCAATGTCGGGCCGAGTGTGATGTTCACCGTTACACGGTTGAGATTATATACATTAAGACAGATGTGCGTTTTTTCTGCGTGTTTGTCCGTGTGCCAGGACATTTTCACACCAAACTCCTGCACAAATAATTCCTTGGTTTTATACACCAATTAATGGGACGGAGTATGGGGAACTTTACTCTCCACATACCCTGCGTTTTTCCTCCTCTGCAAGTATCTGATGGTCGGGCAAAGAGGAAGCTTTACTCTGTTCCTCACATGTGCTTTATCTGTCCTTCACATGTTAGATGGCGGATGTTGTGGAGGGGCTTTGCTCTGTACTGTACCTGCCCTTCGAGTATTTGAGGGGAGATTGTTCAGGGAAATTTACTCAGTAACTAAATGTTTACTGTTGAGGCCCTGGGGGTATATAATGAGACAGGTTTCAGGAAGCTTTATTCTTTATTGATATCTGTGATGCATTTGACCTGAGAGTGTTTGCTGGTTCAGTTTGCAGGAAGGTTTGCTTTGTATACGACCCCGTCCTGTACCTGACCTGCGAGAATTTGATGGAATAGTTTAAACAAGCAGAGCGTTACTAAAGCTGTCCTTGGAATTCTGATGGGACGCAGGGAATGGTAAGTTCTGGGACCAATGTCTTAATGTCTGTGTCATATTTGAAAAGTGAGAAAAACGGATGCTCAGGTGATGAAAGGGGCAGTAGCAGAATGTACACAACAGCGACTAAGGGATAGAATACAGTGTAGCTGTGAACAATTGTTTCAGATTGGATGGGGTACAGTGTTATTCTCCAGTGGGTAATATTAGCAGCACTGCTTTTTCTGGTATATTTTAATAGACAGGACTCGGGTTCACAGGATATCAATTGAAAAGTTGCATTTGTCTCCAAAATTGGCAATGTAGCAAGCAGGGAAGAGGATTACATAGATAGATACATAGAAGTTAGGGGCACGAGGAGGCCTTTTGGCCATTCGAGCCTGCTCCACCATTTATCACGATCATGGCTGATCATCCAACTCAATAGCCTAATCCTGCTTTCTTCCCATAGCATTTAATCCCATTCTCCCCAAGTGCTTATCTAGCCGCCTCTTGAATATATTCCATGTCTGAGGATCAACTATTTCCTGTGGTCATGAATTCCACTCTTTGAACATGGAACATAGAAAATTACAGCGCAGTGCAGGCCCTTCGGCCCACAATGTTGCGCCGTCCTGTGAAACCACTCTAAAGCCCATCTACACTATTCCCTTATCGTCCATATGTCTATCCAATTGCCATTCGGATGCCCTTAGTGTTGGCGAGTCCACTACTGTTGCAGGCAGGGCATTCCACGACCTTCCTACTCTCTGAGTAAAGAACCTACCTCTGACATCTGTCCTATATCTATCTCCCCTCAATTTAAAGCTGTGTCCTCTCGTGCTAGACATCACCATCCAAGGAAAAAGGCTCTCACTGACCAGCCTCTCTAATCCTCTGATCTTCTTATATGCCTCAATTAAGTCACCTCTTAACCTTCTTCTCTCTAATGAAAACAGCCTCAAGTCCCTCAGCCTTCCCTCATAAGATCTCCCCTCCATACCAGGCAACATCTTGGTAAATCTCCTCTGCCCCCTTTCCAATGCTTCCACATCCATCCTATAATGTGGCGACCAGAATTGTACGCAATACTCCAAATTCGGCCGCACCAGTTTCGTACAGCTGCAACATGACCTCATGGCTCCGAAACTCAATCCCTCTACCAATAAGAGCGAACACACCGTACGCCTTCTTAACAACCCTCTCAACCTGTGTGGCAACATTCAGGGATCTATGTGCATGGACACCGAGATCTCTCTGCTCATCCACACTACGAAGAATCTTCCCATTAGGCCAGTACCCTGTCTTCCTGTCATTCCTTCCAAAATGACTCACCTCACACTTTTCTGCATTGAACTCCATTTCCCACCTCTCAGCCCAGCGCTGCAGCTTACCTATGTCCCTTTGTAACTTGTAACATCCTTCTGCACTGTCCACAAGTCCACCGACTTTAGTGTCATCTGCAAATTTACTCAACCATGCTTCTACGCCCTCCTCCAGTTCATTTATAAAAATGACAAACAGCAGTGGCCCCAAAACAGATCTTTGTGGTACAACACTAGTAACTGAACTCCAGTCTGAACATTTCCCATCAACCACCACTCTTTGCCTTCTTCCAGCTAGGCAATTTCTGATCCAAACTGCTAAATCACCCTGAATCCCATGCCTCCGTATTTTCTGCAATAGCCTACCGTGGGGAACCTTATCAAACGCTTTACTGAAATCCATATACACCACATCAACTGCTTTACCCTCATCCACCTGTTTGGTCACCTTCTTAAAGCGCTTAATAAGGCTTGTGAGGCACGACCTACCCTTCACAAAACCATGTTGGCTATCTCTAATCAAATTATTCCTTTCCAGACGATTATACATCCTTTCTCTTATAACCCTTTCCAATACTTTGCCCACAACAGAAGTAAGGCTCACTGGTCTATAGTTACCGGGGTTGTCTCTACTCCCCTTCTTGAACAAGGGGACAACATTTGCTATCCTCCAGTCTTCTGGCACGATTCCTGTAGACAAAGATGATTTAAACATCAAAGCCAAAGGCTCAGCAATCTCCTCCCTCGCTTCCCAGAGAATCCTAGGATAAATCCCATCCGGCCCAGGGGACTTATCTTTTGTCACACTTTCCAGAATTGCTAACACCTCCTCCTTATGAACCTTAAACCCTTCTAGTCTAGTAGCCTGAATCTCATTATATAACTCTCTAGCGCCCTAACTGAACCTTCGTGTCTCATCTTTACATAAGCCTCCATCTTCCTCTTGACAAGTGTTTCAACTGCTTTAGTGAACCACGGTTTTCTCGCTCGACCACCTCCTCCCTGCCTGTCAGGTACATACTTATCAAGGACACGCAGTAGCTGTTCCTCGAACAAGCTCCACATTTCCATTGTGCCCATCCCCTGCAGTTTTCCTCTCCATGCCATGCATCCTAAGTCTTGTCTCATCGCATCATAATTGCCTTTCCCCCAGATATAACTCTTGCACTGTGGTGTATACCTATCCCTTTCCATCACTAAAGAAAACGTAATCGAATTGTGGTCACTATCACCAAAGTGCTCACCTACCTCCAAATCTAACACCTGTCCTGGTTCATTACCCAGTACCAAATCCAATATGGCTTCGCCTCTCATTAACTTATATACATACTGTGTCAGGAAAACCTCCTACACGCGTTGGACAAAAATGGACCCATCTAAAGTACTCGAACTAAAGCGTTTCCACCCCCATAACAACTAACCTGTTGCTTTCGCTCCTATCCAGAAACATCTTTGCAATCCTTTCCTCCAAATCTCTGGAACTTTTTGGAGGCCTACAGAAAACCCCTAACAGGGTGACCTCTCCTTTCCTGTTTCTAACCTCAGCCCATACTACCTCAGTGGACGAGTCCTCTTCAAAATTCCTTTCTGCCACCGTAATACTGTCCTTGACTAGCAATGCCACCCCTCCCTCTCTTTTACCACCTTCCCTTAGCTTACTGAAATATCTAAACCCAGGCACCTGCAACAACCATTCCTGTCCCTGCTCTATCCATGTCTCCGAAATGGCCACAACATCGAAGTCCCAGGTACCAATCCATGCCACAAGTTCACCCAACTTATTCCGGATGCTCCTGGCATTGAAGAAGCCACACTTTAAACCACCTTCCTGCCTGCCGGTACACTCCTGCAACTTTGAAACCTTACTCATGAAAGAGTACCTTAAGGGCAGCAGGGTAGCATGGTGGTTAGCATAAATGCTTCACAGCTCCAGGGTCCCAGGTTCGATTCCCGGCTGGGTCACTGTCTGTGTGGAGTCTGCACGTCCTCCCCCTGTGTGCGTGGGTTTCCTCCGGGTGCTCCGGTTTCCTCCCACAGTCCAAAGATGTGCGGGTTAGGTGGATTGGCCATGCTAAATTGCCCGTAGTGTGCTAATAAAAAAAAAGTAAGGTTAAGGGGGGGGGGGGGGTTGTTGGGTTACGTGGATATGTGGGTTTGAGTAGGGTGATCATGGCTCAGCACAACATTGAGGGCCGGAGGGCCTGTTCTGTGCTGTACTGTTCTATGTTCTATGTTCTTGGTTGAAGAAATGTCTCCTCATCTCTGTCCGAAATGAATCCTGTATCCTCAGACTATGGCCCCTGGTTCTGGACACACCCATCATAGGTAACATCTTCCCTGTAGCTACCCTGTCTTGTCCTCTTAGAATTTTATAAGGCTCTATGAGAGCCCCACTCATTCTCCTTAACTCCAGCGAGAACAATCCTGACGTAGTCAATCTCTCTTCATATGACAGTCCCGCGGTCCCTGGTGTTGCAACAAGGATGCGTCCAGCCTAGGCTGCAACAGGTCACTGGCTTTATCATGTACACAGGCAGATAGGTGGCAGATAAAATTCAATGCAGAGAAGTGATGCATTAAAACTAAATATTGAGGGGGGGGGGGGGGTGCGGGTCGGTTGTCTGAAAAGTTAGGAAACCAAAGTTAAAAGAGAAGGTGAGAGTGCAGTGAGAATGATCAGGACATTAACCGAGTAAAACGGACCGAGGGCTCAGGGGAGGTTTGTAAAGTTTCCAGAACACGTCCGAGAGTAGGGAGTATGGAAAGTGGCGGGCATGCAACTTCAGGCACAGCAGAAAAACGGACAATGTAGAGAAGGGGTGGTCGACGCAAAACTGGGGTGGTGTACCTAAATGTGCACAGTGTACGAAACAAGGTAAATGAACTCTTTCACTCATTGGAATTGGGCGGTACGATGTTGCGGACATCAGAGACACGTGGCTGCGAGGGAATCAGGGCTGGGATCTAAATATCCAAGGATATGTGTCCTATCGAAAGGACAGGCAGATGGGAAAAGGGAGCGGGGTTGCATTGTGAGTAAGGAATGAAATTAACTCGATAGCAAGAAGCACCTTAGGGTCAGAAGGCATAAAATTCCTGTGAGCAGAGTTGACGAATCGCAAAGGAACAAAGACACTGATGAGAATTACGTACAGCCCCCTAGCCGTAGTCAGAATGTGGGGCAGAAAATAAATCAGGCGATAGAAGCAATGTTACACTAATCATGGGGGACTTCAATATGCAGGAGGACAGGGAAAGTCAGGTTGGGGGCAGATCCCAAGAAAACGAATTTGTGGAACATCGACGGAGCAGCTTGTGATAGAGCCCAGTCGGGAACAGGCAATTTTGCATTTGGTGATGTGTAATGAGGTAGACTTGAGGAGGCAACTTCAGGTGAAGGAAACCTCACGGGACAGTGACCACAATATGATATAATTTACCCTGCAGTTTGGGAGGTAGAAGCTGGAATCAAATGGAACGGTATTACAATTGAATAAAGCTAACTACAAAGATAAAGGGAGGAGCTGGCCAGAGTTGATTGGAAAGGGAGCCCAGCAGGGAAGACAGTGGAACAGCAGTGGCAGGACGTTTTGGGGAATATTCGCGAGGCAGTACAAAAATTAACCCCAAGGAGGAGGAACCATGCTGAGGGGAGGACAGGGCACACATTTTCTAAAAGTATTTTTATTAAGGTTTTGCAGAATTTTTAACAATAAAACAATAGTAACAATAATAACAAAACAAACTAGAGTGAACATTAACATAGCGTAAAAAGAGAATAAAAAATAACTATTAAATAGACATTACCCCACGTGACCTAGTCTTCCCACACCATTCCAATGAAGCACTCACCCCCCCCCCCCCCCCCCCCCCCCCCCCACGGATTGCTGCTGCTGCCGACATTTTAATTTCCCCCGTGAAAGTCGAAAAACGGTTGCCACCTGCGAGATAGCCCTAGCGTAGGCCCTCTTGAGGCAAACTTTATTTTCTCGAAGCTTAGAAACCCAGCCATGTCGGTAACCCAAGTCTCTACACTCGGCGGCTTCGAGTCCCTCCACGTGAATAAAATCCGTCTCCGGGCTACTAAGGAGGCAAAGGGCAAGACGTCGGCCTCTTTCGCCCTGTAAACTCCCGGGTCTTCTGACACTCCAAAGATCGCTATCTCTGGACTTGTCACCACCCGTGTGTTAAGCACCTTGGGCATTGCCCTCCCGAACCCTTGCCATAGCTCTCTAAGCTCTGGCAATCCCCAAAACATGTGGACATGGTTTGCAGGGCTGCCATTGCACCTCATACAACTGTCCTCTACCCCCAAAAACTTGCTCATTCTCGCTGCCGTCATGTGTACCCGGTGGACCACATTAAATTGAATTAGACTGAGCCTGGCACATGATGAGGAGGAATTAACCCTGCCCAGGACCTCTGCCCACAGACCCGCTTCCAACTCGTCACCAACCCGTCCTCCCACTTGCCCTTCAGCTGCTCCACCGGGTTTTCCTCCGCCTCCTGTTGTTCCTGGTAGATATCCGACACCTTTCCCTCCCCCACCCAGGTGCCGTAGACCACCCTGTCCTGTATCCTCACTGGCGGCAGCGTCAGAAAGGCCACTACCTGGTTTTTCAGGAAGGCTCATGCTTGCAGATATTTGAAGGCGTTTCCTTGCGGCAGATGGAATTTGTCCTCTAGCGCCTTCAAACTGGGAGAGCTTCCGTCTATGAACAGATCTCCCATCCTTCAGATGCCTGCCCTGTACCAGCTCTTGAACCCACCATCCATCCTACCCGGGCCAAACCTGTGGTTGTTGCATCAGGACAGGGCATCCATGGCTGTCAAGGGAAGTCAAAGATAGCATCAAAGCAAAGGAATAAGCATAAAATATGGCGAAGATTAATGGGATGCCAAAGCATACGGAAGCTTTTAAGAGCTGATATAATGTAAACGCTAAGAACGTTTTTATTATTACTTTTGAACTGAGGGCACTGTTTCTACGTTTTCAGACGATGCAAAGAGACGTAGAGGAACAAGTTGTGCTGAGGAAGGAGTGAGGCTGCAGAAAGACCTGGTCAGGCTAGGAGAGTGGGCAAAGAAGTGGCTGATGGAATACAATGTAGAAAAGTGTGAGGTTCTGCACTTTGGAGGAAACAAAGAGTATTTTCTACTTGGGACAGGGCTTCGGAAAGCAGAAGCTCAAATGCACTTAGGAATTCTAGTTGAGGATTCTCTTCAGGTTAACATGCGGGAGGGCAGCACGGTGGCCTAGTGGTTAGCACAACCGCCTCACGGCGCTGAGGTCCCAGGTTCGATCCCGGCTCTGGGTCACTGTCCGTGTGGAGTTTGCACATTCTCCCCGTGTCTGCGTGGGTTTCGCCCCCACAACCCAAAAATGTGCAGAGTAGGTGGATTGGCCACGCTAAATTGCCCCTTAATTGGAAAAAATAATTGGCTAATCTAAATTTATAAAAAAAAATTAAAAAAAAAAGTTTAACATGCGGGTTCAGTTGGCAGCTAGGAAGGCAAATGCAAGTCGTGTTGCGAGGGCTACAGCGGCGTGCAGAGGGGGGGGGGCGACGGTGCGCTGGCCCCGGGCAGCTGTTTGATGGGGGCAGCAGCGAAGAGAACGGAGCGCTCCTGCGCACCGCGGTCGGCCGGAGCGCGCCTGCGCACCGCGGTCGGCCGGAGCGCGCCTGCGCACCGCGGTCGGGTGGAGCGTGCCTGCGCACCGCAGTCGGGTGGAGCTTTGGACTCGGCGGCTGGAGAAGGAGCAGAAAGGGCGCGAATTCTCCAGAATCGACGGCAATACCACCATGGGTGAGTTTTATTTATTCTTTATCTTTATATTTTGATCTATTTTAAAACTCTTCTCTGCACCCTCTATGTAGCTGTCAACTTACTAAACTGTCGTGCCCAGAATTTGACATTTGGGCCGGGGCACCCATTTGGGACAGAACCAGTATTTTATAAAGATTCATCATGGCCTCTTAACTTTTGCCCTCTTACCCTTTATACTTAAAGCCCAGGGTCCTATAAATGGGAGATTCTCAGAGACTTGACTGCAAGCTGCTGGAGCTCGGATCTTGAACAGAGCTTTTATATCTGGATTTGGGGACCCTTTATGCACTGGCATAGTGCAAAAACAGGCCACACATGACCAGGGTTTTGTGAAGAAGAAGGGATCTGGAAATGTGTTGACTGTGAAAATTATATTGGTGGAAATTGGGTGAAGTAGTTTGATGAGACTTGGTGCTAAAGCTTTAGAGAAATGAAGATGGAATTTGATTTGAAGAAGTTCAACGTTTTGAAGGATATTGTGGCTGAAATGAAAGCGATACGTGCTGAATGAGCTGACCGAAATGTGTGAGATATGTCTTTGTATCTGCTATGTGTAATTTATCGGTCATATTATTGCAATTTTCCTGTTAATTCATGTTTAGTTTACGTTGATTTTGGTGTGATTGCTAATATAAAAGTGAAGTCTTGTATATTGGTCTTAGTTGGGTTGTTTGTAGTTGTTTCCACAAGGGTCATAACAGTATTTCCATGACGTTGCTGCTCTTATCCTTCTCCATGGGGGTTGCAGAGGAGGGAGGCACAACTTTTGAGACATAACATCTCACCCATTGCTGCAAAGCAAAATGACTGAAGAAGAGAACAATATCCCTAGAATCCCAGCGCTAAGGGGAAATTGACTAACTTACAGCGCAATTTAACCTCAGGCAGCCGTCCTATACCTTAGAGATGGCAAAGATAAAGAGGTCAGTGAATAGCTCTAGAACGGGTGCAACTACGTTTTTTATAGGTTTTTTGGTGATATTTAATGAAATATTTACGTGGGATGTAGTAAGAGTGAAGCCTGGATGATCAGAGGACTGCTATGGCATTTAATCTCGGAATAGGAGACATTTATTCCTTAACATGCTAATATTCGAATACAGATACCACTAATTTGCAAGTCTATGATATAAATTGCACAAAATTATCAGTCGAGAATCAGTGTGAAATAATTTGATACGAAGGAACAAAGAAATGACATATGGTTTATCCGTCTGCAACTGACCGATTGTTTACCATTTTCTTCCCATTTTTTTGAGATAGAAAATGAAATGTTAAGAGCATTTCGTGTACAACCGAGTGGAGCACAGAACAGGAAAAAAAAAGAGGGCCAGAGTCGAAGAAGAGTCCCATCAAAGAGGGGCATTAGATGCATGGATAAAAAGAAGCAAAGAAGAAGTAGGAGAACCTGGAGAAGTAAAAGATGATGTGGGTGCAGAGAAGGATTTTTCTGCTACGGATTCAGCTATGTCAGAACATAATACTCTCTCTCCTCAGTCTCGTTGTCAGGATGATGATCCATGTGAAGAAAATAAAGAAGATTTTAGCATATTTTTGCAAAGAAGCGATTTTGGCTGTTTGAAGAAACCGATTCCAGATCATTTGAAGATGACAATATTACAACATGGCCCTGAAAGATATCAGAATAAAAGTGGTCCATTTGCTGAGAAGGATGGGAGATCATTTTCCAAACAGTGGTTTGATAAAGTTTCCACAAACGGAGAAATTGTGGAGAGAAAATGGTTGTTATACTCTCCATATCGGAAAGCATGCTACTGTTTTGTTTGCTTTTTATTTTCAAAGGAGCATTTGTCGTCTGTGTTAAACTTTGGAAAGGAAGACGGTTTCTCCACTTGGAGAAAATTAAATCCAAGAATACCTGATCATGAGAAAAGCCCTTCTCATAGAGCTCACATGAGGGAATACCTGAACCTCGTAGTTCGACTCCATCATTCAACTACGATAGATGCTGAACTTCAACAGCAAATGTCTGCTGAAAAGAAAAGGTGGAAAGCTATAACTGAACGGATTGTCGAGGTTATATCCTTTCTGGCAAAACAGAATCTGGCCTATCGTGGACATCGAGGAGAAACAATATCTGGGTTATCAGAGCCAGAGGAGACAGTCAGTGAAAATACAGGAAACTTTCTAGCAACAATCAGACTTTTGGCCAAATATGATGACTTCTTAGCAAAACACTTGCAGAGCGGGAAAGAGAACCCAAAAAGTGTCACCTACTTGTCCAACAGAATTCAAAACGAAATAATCAATCTTCTTGGTGAAACTGTCAAGAAAAATATAATTTCCAAAATTAAGGACGCAAAATATTTTAGCATAATGCTGGATTCAACTCCAGATATTGCCCATGAAGATCAGGTTTCTGAAATTCTGCGTTACGTTCATATTGATGAAAACAGAAAAGTAGAAATAAAGGAGACATTTCTGGGATTTTTTTCAAGTCAACAAGAAAGATGCAGTCAGCCTGGTAAATAAAATTCAGGAAAAATTGGAAGAAGACAAAATTTCCATGAATGACTGTCGTGGTCAAGCATATGATAACGCAGCAGTTATGGCTGGAGTGAGAGGAGGGGTTCAACAAAAAATTCTTGAAGTTAACCCAAAAGCTGTGTTTGTGAACTGCGAGAACCACAGCCTCAATTTGGCCTGTGTCCATGCAAGTGAGGTGCAACCTGTTGTTACATTTTTTGGCATTCTAGAAAAACTCTTTACTTTTTTTTCATCATCTACTTCTCGTTGGGAAGTCTTAAAATCATTTGTCACTCGGACTGTGAAAAGACAATGTGACACAAGATGGAGTTCCAGCCATGATGCTGTGCAAGTAATCCACGAAGAGTGTGACAACGTTATTGCAAGCCTTCAACACCTGCTGGAAGGAGAATTTTCAAGGGAAACTAAATCTGATGCAGGATCGCTACTTAACTCTATTCAACAGTTCCCGTTTATAGCTTTATTAAATTTTTGGTACTCAGTTTTATCATCAGTGGAGAAAGTCTCAAAACGTTTGCAGGATCCGAAAATGGGGTTCCATGAAGCTTCTTGTGATCTGAGAGGACTTATTCATATCTTGAATTTGAAGAATGACGAAATTATCCACAATCCAATAGATTTAGCCAATGAATATTGTGAAAATTGGGGAATACCAATTGCACAAACAAGGAGAAGAAGAAGAATGCCTGGAGAGTCAGCAAGAGATAGTGGACTGACGGCACAAGAAGAAATGAATAGAGTAATGGTAGAGATTGTGAACAGATTAAAAACTGAAATTGAAGACCGCAGTGTCCGTCTTCAAAGACTCAGTGACCGATTTTCTTTTCTTCTGAACTTGAATTCAGTAGTGATTGAAGATGAACAAGAAAGAGAGAAATTAAAAAAGGAATGTTCAGACTTTGCAAATTATTATGACAATGATGTGGTTGCAATTCAGTTATATGACGAAATTATTGATTTTGTGATGCTCCTTCGAGCTGGAGGGAATAGAGTTCCCCCTGATCCTAAAGATGCTCTGGAGTCTTTACTGCAGTATGGGAGGGATGTCTTTCCGACGCTGTGTGTTTCATACAGATTACTGCTTACAATTGCATTTTCAGTTGCAAGCTGTGAAAGGTCATTTTCAAAACTGAAATTAATAAAAACATATCTGAGGTCTTCTATGTCACAGGAGCGACTGACCAACCTGGCTTTAATAAGCATTGAAAAAGAATTTCTCACAGCTGATGTAAAAAGTGAAGTAGTTCAGGTGTTTTGTGACAGGAGGTATCATTTGGGGAAAATAACTTAATAAATTTGATTGATTAATATTAAAATCGAATAAAGCGTTTATTTCATGTTTCATCTGTGTTTATATATTCAAAATGTTTTCCTTTCTCATAATATTTCTCAGTATATTAGGCCTTATACTTGAGTCTTTGGGGCATATAATCAAGATTGGCCCCGGGCATCACCAGACCTCTGCACGCCGCTGGAGGGCTAGTTTACAAGAGCAGGGATGTAACTGTTGAGGCTCTATAAGGCTCCGGTCAGACCCCATTTGGAATATTGTGAGCAGTTCTGGTAAGCTTATCTAAGAAACGATGTGCTGGCCTTGGAGAAGCTCCAGAGGAGATTCACAAGACTGATCCTCGGAATGACGGACTGGTCATATGAGGAGCGGTTGAGGACTCTGGGCCTGTATTGGGTAGAGTTTAGAAGGATGAGGTGCTGTGAGGGGAGTGGTGCGCGGGGCGGGGGTGGGGTCACATTGAAAGTTACAGAATAGCGAGAGGCCTAGTAGGTGAAACTAGAACCCGAGGGCACAGCCTCAGATTTAAGGGACGATCCTTCAAAACTGAGAAGAGGAGCAATTTATTCAGCCAGAGGGTCTTGAATCTGTGGAACTCAGTCCCGCAGCAGGCTGTGGAGGCCAAATCACTGAGTGCCTTTAAGATGGAGATAGACAGGCTCTTGATTAATAAGGGGACCTGGGATTATGGGGAGAAGGCAGGAGAATGGGGATTAGAACCATAACAGTCATGATTGAATACGGAGCAGACTGGATGGACTGAAAGGCCGGGTTCTGCTCCCATGTTTTATGATTTTATGGCAGGAAGACCATTTTTGGGCGATCTTAGAATAGATAGGTGCTTGATTGCCATCGCAGAGATGATGGGTGGAAGGGCATCTTTATTTCCTGTAAAACTCTCAGACTCCACGACTCTATGACAGGGTCAAAAACAATAATCACTAATACGGGGTGTAGATTAACCTAAATTGAGATTGAATCTCGTGCAGTGATTACTGATACAGGGTCCAGATTACCATAAACTGAGACAGGTTCTACTGCAGCGATTACTGATACAAAGATTGATTAAACTTAAATGAGACAGGATCTAAAGCAATGATTATTGATACAGTATCTAGAATATTATAAACTGAGGCAAGGTCTATTGCAGTCATTCCTGGTCAGGGTCTGGATTAAACATGTGTAAAGAGTTATTAAGGCAGATTATCAAAAACGTGGTTGACGAGGCATGTTATGGGATGATTTTAATAAGGGAATTGAGGTAAAGAGGAGTAGGGAATGAATGCTAGAGTTTAGGACTGAAGCATATGAAGACATCGTAAAGTGAACCAAATAATTCTGAAGATAACAATACGTCTTGATCGATTGGAGTTGCAAAAATTAAGAAAAATGTTTCATATACACACCTACACTAACAACCAATACGTTTGTGCAGCGATTTTCGCTGTTCTTCTTAACCAGATGAGTGTTGTATCATTGGGTGGACATTTCTCCGATGGGTGCCCACCATTAGCATCGTGGCGAGACTGTGAAAACACGGTTCTGTCTAACTCTGCCAGTGCATCAGGTGATTGGTTAATATAAATCGAGAGACAACAGGAACATGGTCCGGTGTAATATCAACAGATACAGGCCCTGGTGAGATGTAAAGATACAAATTCCTGTGGAATATAGAAGAGGCGGAACTTAATGTAATATAATCCCATGCATGTTCTTGCAGCACAAACAGAACAGTGGAGTATAGATTAGTGTCTTCTGATTTCTGACCCTCCTGCCAGTGAATCAAGTTTCTTCCTAATTAATCAAACAAAACCCTTCATAATTGTGACCATTTTTACCACACCTCCCAAAAACTGCTGGGTTCTAAGGAAAACAATCCCGGCTTCCAACCGCTCTGACCGTGCAGCTCATGCAGTGGGAAGGCCCAGTTCTATATATTTTTCTGCCTTGCTTGTGTTCAGATGCTATTTTTGTAATTACTGACATTTTATATGGAGCCAGTGGAATTCCCATTCACCAATACCATCGTGTCCGAATTAGACACAAGACGGTAGTGCAGTGGTTAGCACTGCTGTCTCACGGCTCTCGGTCTCTCTCCGCGTGGAGTTTGCACATTCTCCCCGTCTGTGCGTGGGTTTCACCCCCAAAACCCAAAGATGTGCAGCATACGTGGATTGATTGCGCAAAATTGCCCCTTGATTTGGAAAAAAATAATTGGGTACTCTAAATTTATAATAAGACACAATACTAAGAAAAGACTAGCCTCTGAAAATTAAATTGACCCATGTAAGGCTGGACCCAGAATTAGAACTTTAGATACACTGAGCAATATTTCAGAATGTAATGTCGACATGCAAACCATGATAGGTTAACAGTCTTGTCTCAGTGGAATCAATATCACTTCTCACAACAGATACCTGAGCCCATGATCCAGACCTGTGATCCAATGCAGGAGTATTTTATGTTTCAGTTGCTCCATCTTTTACATGTGATGATATTACAGTCTTCGGGCTGCTTCGAAATATTATTACTGGACTGGTAATCCGGGGGTCTGAACTATTACTCCAGAGACTCGAGTACAAATTCCACCAGGGCGTATTGCAATGATGTGAGCAGTTTGGGTCTCCTTAACAAAGGGTAGATACTTTGGAGGCAGTCCAGAGAAGGTTCATTAGGTTAAACTCGGGTATGGTCGGATTTTCATGGGTAGCTGGAATTAAGAGGTTCTTCGGCCCATCATTACTGCGCCTGTCATCAAATAGAGAAGAATACGGCCCTGGATAGTCTTGAAACACAGACATTTCGGTTTACAGCGAAAAGTGTTGACCTATTGCACCACAGAGACTGACATGAGGAGAGTTTAAGTAGGGAAGACCTACATGCATTGGAGTTTTGAAGAATGAGAGGCGAACTTACGGAGCTATGTAGTATTTTCAAGGAGCTTGACAGTGTGGATGCTAGAGATTGTTTCTGCTTGTGGGAGAGTCTGGGACCGTAAGGCACCATCTCAGAGTACGGTGTCGCTCATTTCAGACGAGGATGAAGCGGCATTTCTTCTCTGAGAGGGGAGTGAATCTATGGTGCAGAGAATTGGGGAGGTCGG
The DNA here is from genome assembly GCF_902713615.1 of Scyliorhinus canicula. Classification (NCBI taxonomy): domain Eukaryota; kingdom Metazoa; phylum Chordata; class Chondrichthyes; order Carcharhiniformes; family Scyliorhinidae; genus Scyliorhinus; species Scyliorhinus canicula. The sequence continues at coordinate 131,881 of NW_024055445.1, forward strand.
GTCAATAAATATGTCCAAGACTAAGGCAGACAGATTTGTCATCAGTAAGGGAATCAAGGATTATGGGGATAAGGCGGAAAAGTGGAGTTGAGGATTTTATCAGATCAGCCACGATCTCATTGAATGGCAGATCATATTCCATGAGCCGAATGGACACCTTCTGCTCCTACATCTTATGGTTTGAAAATGAAAATCGCTTATTATCACAAGTCGGCTTCAATCAAGTTACTGTGAAAAGCCCCTAGTCGCCACATTCCAGCGCCTGTTCGGGGAGGCTGGTACGGGGATCGAACCGTGCTGCTGGCCTGCTTGCTCTGCTTTAAAAGCCAGCGATTTAGCCCAGTGAGCTAAACCAGCACCTGTTTTTTGGCAGCTGGGGGCCTTTCAATTGAATGAATTAATAAATCAGAAATAAAATTGTCGCATCATTCATAATACTCATGAAGCTAGCGAAATTTTCCAAAGTCCAGCAGGTTTACCAATGTCCTTCAGGAGAAGAAATCTTCCCTCCTTACCCTGTCTGGCCTCTATGTGAGTAGTTCAGCAGTGATGTGGTTGACGCGTAACTATCTCTGATATTGCCGAGCAAGCCAATCAGTTCAAGGTCTGCTGCCACAGAAAGTCAGATGTGAATTCAACCATCCGAAGTGCACCTTATCTAAAAGGAGGTTCACATCCGGCTTCTCAGGATGGATAGTTAATGCTGACTGTGCCAGTGAGGGTCATATTCCGAGAATGAATGTTAAAAACTGTTCAAAGTGCAGCAGATTCCGGAAATCTAAAACAAAAACAAAAAAGGCCGCTCAGCAGGTCAGTGAGCATCAGCAGAGAGAGAAAGAGATTCACATTTAGGTGGATTACCTCAATGACATAATTGTAAAGAGCAGAACTGTTTTTCCCAGTATCCTCGACCAATGTCCGTTCTTCAACTAAAATCACAGATTAGCTGGTCACTTATCACATCTCAGTTTGTGGGAGCTTGCTGTGCACAAATTCTTTGCTCCGTTTCCAACATTAGAGCACTGACTAAATTCAGCTAAAATATATCAGTGAGTTTTAAGGGCGTTGGGATGACCTGAGGTCGGGTAGAGCGTTTTACAAAATCAAGCTCTTTCCAAATGTTTACATTTTAAAATGCAGGTTGTAATATGTTGAAAGATCTGAGATTAATGTGACTATCGGTCATTCCTCTGCCTGATGTTTTAATTTATCTCCTTTAAATCGGTTAATGTTTCAATCAAATTAATATTCAGTGGAACAGCCTGGTTAAAGATGATTTATTAATTGAGGCATCAGAACTTCCAGAATTAATACTTAATTTAAATTTATTTTTCATTTCAATTAAGTAACATCTGTTCTAATGGATGTTTCTGTACGTTTCAACCAACTGCTAATGTCCTTAAAATAACCCGCTATTTTGAGTTGAACCTAATCAATAAATGACTGTTTATTTCGTTTTGTTGATACGAACACTTCATTGTAACCAGTGAGGTGTTTATGTAAATAAACACAGAAATAGAAGTCTCAGATTAGATTATACACTGACAAAAGCACAACAACTATTTCCCCACCGACACAGCACAGAAATAGAGGCAAAGACGCAAATAGATCAACGGATTCCAGTAATGATTGTTTTTGACATTTGTTTCTTCATCAGTTATATGAGAAAAATGTCATCATGATAATCATGTTCACAATTAAAAAAGTGTCCTTCTAATCTCGAAATATAATGACATGCGAAATGTGTTCGCAGAGTTTTCCAGTTTTCCTGTATCTGACATCTGTCCCTTTTTCCTAACTGGTTCTGTCTCATGTCTCTCCACGATGGGTCATTGCCTTTAATCGACAACATGAAGCCAACATGTGCCCAATATATTCTCTCAGCGGAATCTCACCCCATTGGCTTCCAACTAAATGGATCGAATCCAATGAATCCAGACTCGATGGGCCGAATGGCCTCCTTCTGCACTGTAAATTCTATGATTCGATGATTAACCAGATGAGAGTTCTATGATTGGGTGGACATTTATCCTGTGGGTGCCAATCTGGTGATTCTGTGAGAGCACTGATCTGTCTACCACTGCCAGTGTATTAGGCGTTTGGTGAATATAAAACGAGGCAGGAAAAGAAATCCTCACCACGAAACAATTTTCCAATGTGTAGAGTAAATTCATCATTTTGAACAAAACAGAGATTTCCATTAACTTTTATAAATTACAGTGCAGCGATGTTCACATGCTGGCCTGTCCCTCAAGGCCAGTTCATTACTGGGACGGTGGTAAAATATTAAACTCAATATTACCCACATGATAGCAGAGCAAATAAAAATTTCATAGAACTACTTATAGGTATTAACAAGAATTAATATAACCTCCAAATCAACAATGATTGTACTCGTACAAATAAGCAAATATATACAATCATTTAGAATATCGTGACAGGCAACAGGTATGTGGTTCGGTGTAATATAAACAGAGACTGGTGTGCTATTGTTGGAAAAACTGATATTTTATATGGAGCCAGTGGAATTCCCTATCACCATTGCCATCGTGTCAAAATAAGACCCAAGACTAGTAAAAGACCAACCTCTGAAAAATTGACCCATGTAAGACTGGACCCATAGTTTGAACTTTAGATTCACCGAGCAACGTTTCAGAATGTCAAAATGCAAACCATGATATGTTAACAGTCTTGTCTCAGTGGAATCACTATCACCTCCCGCAACAGATACCTGAGCCCATGATCCAGCCTGTGATCCAATGCAGACGGAGTGTTTAATGTTCAATTGTTCCATCTTTTCGATGGGGGGATATTACAGTCTTCTAGATAGTCTCGCAATATTATTACAAAACTGGTAATCTGGAGGCCTGAACTAATAACTCTCCAGAAACAGGAGTACAAATTCCATCAGGGCATATTGTAATGTTGTGAACAGTTTTGGTCTCCTTATATAAGGATAGATATTTAGGAGGCAGTCCAGCGAAGGTTCTTTCGGTAAATTCCGAGTGTGGAGGGATTTTCAAAGGTAGGTAGCATTTCACAGCGCAGAAAGAGGCTCCTCGGCCCATCGTTACTCTATCTGTCAGCAAATAAAGAAGAATCCGGCATTGAAACGCAGACCTTGCGGTAAACAGCCAAACACGTTGACCAATTGCACCACAGAGACTGTGGCAATGACGTGGAGATGCCGGTGTTGGATTGGGGTGAGCACAGTAAGAAGTCTTACAACACCAGGTTAAAGTCCAACAGGTTTGTTTCAACCACTAGCTCTCGGAGCACTGCTCCCACCTGAGGAAGGAGCAGTGCTCCGAAAGCTCGTGTTTGAAACAAACCTGTTGGACTTTAACCTGGTGTTGTAAGACGTCTTACTGTGACCACAGAGACTGAAATGGGGAGAGCTTAAGACGGTCAGGCCAACACGAATTGGAGTTCAGAAGAATCAGAGGTGAAGTTACTGAGATATACAGTATTCGCAGGGGGCTTGACAATGTAGATGCGCCAGGCTATTTCCGCTTTTTGGAGAGTCTAGGACCATAGGGCACAATCTCAGTGTAAGGTGCCACTCATTTCAGACGAGGATGAAGAGGAATTTCTTCTCTCAGAGCGTAGTGCATCTATAGAATTATTTGCCGTAGAGAGTTGGCCTGGTCAAGAAATATGTTCAAGGCTGAGACAGGCAGATTTTTCATCAGTAAGGGAATCAAGGGTGATGGGGATAAGGTGGAAACGTGGAGTTGAGGATTTTGTCAGATTAGCCACGATGTCATTGAATGGCAGATCATATTCCATGGGTCGAATGGCCAAATTCTGCTCCTACATCTTATGGTTTTATGGCAGCTGAGGGGAAGTTCAATTGAATGAATTAATGAATCAGAACGAATTGTCCTGTCATTCATAATACTTTCGATAATAATTTATCGAAATTTCCCAAAGCCCAGAAGGTTCACCAACATCCTTCAGAAGAAGAAATCTTCCCTCCTTATCCTATCAGGCCCATATGTGACTCTAGTTCAACAATTATGGGTTGACTATTAACTATCTCTGATATTGCCGAGCAAGCAAGTCAGCTGACGGGAAGATGCTACAGAAAGTCAAATGTGAATTAACCGCCCTAAGTGCACCTTATCAAAAACGTGGTTTACATCCGGCTTCTCAGGATGGTCAGTTAATGCTGACTTTGTCACTGATGGCTATGTGGCGAAAATGAATCCAAAACTGGGCAAAGTGCTGCAGATTCTGGAAATCTAAAACAAAAACAACAAAAAAGGCTGCTCAGCAGGTCAGTGGCATCAGCAGAGAGAGGAGCAGCCTCACACTTCAGGTGGATTACCTCACTGACATAATTCCAACGAGCAGAGCTGCTTTTCCACAGTATCCTCGACCAATGTCCGTTCTTCAACTAAAATCACAGATTAGCTGGTCACTTATCACTTCTCAGTTTGTGGGAGCTTGCTGTGCATAAATTCCCTGCTCTGTTTCCAACATTAGAGCAGTGACTAAATTCAGCAAAAATATATCAGTGAGTTCTAAGGGCCTTGGGATTACCTGAGGTCGGGTAAAGCATTTTACAAAAGCAAGCTCTCTCCAAATGTTTATATTTTAAAATGCAAGTTGCAATGTGTCGAAAGATCTGAGATTAATGTGACTACAGATCTCTCCTCTGCCTGATGTTTTAATTTATCTTCTTTAAATTGGTTAATATTTAAATCAAATTAACATTCAGTGGAAAGGTAGCTGGTTAAAGATGCTTTATTAATTGAGGCATCAGAACTTTCAGAATGAATACTTAATTTAAATGTATTTTTTCTTTCAATTAAGTAACATCTGTTCTAATGGAAGTTTCTATTCATTTTAACCAACTGTCAATATTCTTAAAATAAACCGCTATTTTGAGTTGAAACTAATCAATAAGTGACTGTGTTTATTTCGTTTTGCTGAAATGGACATTTCATTGTGACCAGTGAGGTGTTTATGTAAATAAACACAGAAATAGAAGATCGAGATTAGATTGCGGACTGAGAAAAACAAAACAAATGTTTCCCCACCAACACAGCACAGAAATAGAGCCAATGATGCAAATAGGTCAACGGATTCCAGTATTGATTGTTTATCGACATTTTTTATTCATCAGTTATATGAGAAAAATGTCATGATGATAGCCATGTTTCGAATTAGGAAAAATTCCCTCAAATCTCTAAATATAAAGACATGCGAATTGTGTTCGTAGAGTTTTCCTGTATCCTACCTCGCTCTGTGTCTTTCTCATAACTGGTTCTGTCTCCTGTCTCTCCACGAAGGGTTACTGTCTTTAATCGACAACATGAAGTCAACATGTGGCCAATACATACTCTCAGCCCTATCTCACCCCGTTGGCTTACAACTAAATGGATTGAATCCATTGAATTGGAATAAATAGAGGGCGTTTGACTCTAAACTCTGGTTGGAGCAGTCAATGACCTTGGAGTGTTTAATGAGAACTGCAGAGACAATTTTACTCTGTATCTAATTTGGGCCGCACATGGTGGCGAAGATTTGATATGGCAGGGCCGGAGAATCTTTCCTTGTACTTCACCAAGCTGCCGTGGACTTGGAGCATTTGATTGCCCAGGGTAGAGCAAGCTTTACTTGCATGTAACCTGCACTGAACCTGCCCTGTGAGTGTTTTATATGACTGTGCACAGGGAGATTTACTCTGTATCTGAATTATGCTGTACCTGACCTGGGATGAGTTTGATGGAAAAATGCACAGGTTGCTTTACCCAGTAAATGTATAGGTTTCTTTACCCCACTGTCAAACTGTCTTGGGGATCTCTGAGGACGAGTGCAGAAGAGGTTTTACCTGGCATAGAACCCTTGATTTCCAGACCTTTAGTGTGTTTCAGCGAGTTATGTAGAGGGAATTTCATTCTATATAATAATAGCTTATTGTCACAAGTAGGCTTCAATTAAGTCACTGTGAGAAGCCCCTAGTCGCCACATTCCGGCGCCTGTTTGGTGAGCCCGGTATGGGAATTGAACCAGCGCTGATGGCATTGTTCTGCATTGCAAGCCAGCTATTTACCCCACAGTGCTAAACCAGCCCCTCTTCCAATCTGCAGCTGCTCTGGGACTGTTTGATGGGGACAGTGTGATTGAAGAGGTCCTGGCGAAGTCTTGTCTCCAACCAGTGATCCAACTGTGTTGCGAGTGTTTAAAGGGACAGTCGGCCCTGCCTCTGTATTGTACCTGGCCGTGAACCCGTCTCTGTTTGTGTTATACCACCTCGTACCTGTGTCCGTTTATATTCAATAAGGAGCTTTTTCTGTTTGTTCATATTAAACTAGGCCACCAATTAGAGGACTGTCTTGATCAATAAGGAGTTCAGGGGTTATTGGGAGAAGGCAGGAGAATGGGGATTAGGAACATATCGGCCTTGATTTAATGGCGGAGTAGTCTCGATGGGTCGAATGGCCTAATTCTACTCCTATATCTTATAGACTTATGTATCCGGTTGTCTCTGTTTACATTAACCTAGAACCTGACTCTGTTTCTATTAATTTAAATCTGTCTGTGTGTTACATTAGATACAGCCTCAGTACTGCATTGTTCATATTATACTGGACCCGGCCTCAATCATTGCTGCGGAAGAGCATGCACAGTAATGTGGAAAGTGGTTGGGGTGGAAATTGTGAAGATAAAAAAAACTAAGGGAACAGTAATAATGTAAAATTCTTTAGCGAGCAATGCTAATCTATGTCCAGATAAACGTCATAATCTGTCTTGGCAGTGCCCTAGATGTGTGTACAGACAACCGCAGATCTCCCTGATCTTCTTGCAGCCACTTCAAATTGTACAACTGAACTTCTAGTGCCTGGGCCTAGTGCAATAAATTAAAGGAATTGACTAGTTGTAATTGTGCAACATAAACAAAGGACCATTAGATAAGTAACTGAGTACCTAATGAGCAACATTCATTCGCTTCACAACAGGCACACGGCAGCTGCATTGTGTAACATCGACGGGATGCACTGCAGCAACTCGCCAAGAATTCTTCAACAGCACCTTCCATACTAGAGACCTCCGAGAATTACACGGGCAACAAGCACATGGGAACACAATACTCTGCATCCTCCTACACATACAGCTCTCTGGGGTAGGAATTGGTCTTGGGTACTGGCAAAGAAGAAATGCCAATTGAAATCTAATTCTGCTGACTGACTTAAAATGAATATCAAATGTTGCATAGCATACACTGTATACTCTATACATCCCGTTTCAGGCTGTTGCTAGACACTGATTTTTGTCCAAAATACGTATTTATTATGTTATATTTCCATCTCAAAGACATGTGGAATAACGCGCCCACAGTTAAAAGCAGAGGCATCATCTGGTGCATTAATGAAGGGGAGCATTTCTCGGAAAAAATAGACAGATTCAGGATCAAATATAGAATCCCTATAGGGCAGAACGCCACTCAACACATAGCATCTGCCCCGACCTATGAAAGATCACCCTCCCCAATCCCCTGCCCAGCGCATCCCTGGACACTAATGGGCAATTTAGAATGGCCAATAAACTTAACCGACACATCTTTGGACTGTGGGAGGAAACCGGAGCACCCGGAGGAAAGCCACTCAGACACAGGGGGAAAGTGCAAACTCCACACCATAGTCAAGAATTGAAGCCTGGAGCTATGTGGCAGCAGTGCTAACCACGGTATCACCGTGCCGCCGGGAACATAAGCAGAGATTGGGTCTAGTTCACTCTAAACTGAGTTCTGGTCAAGCGGGGTGTCGACTAATACAAATTGAGACATAAACTGAGGGCAGCAGGGTAGCATGGTGGTGAGCATAAATGCTTCACAGCTCCAGGGTCCCAGGTTCGATTTCCGGCTGGGTCACTGTCTGTGTGGAGTCTGCACGTCCTCCCCCTATGTGCGTGGGTTTCCTCCGGGTGCTCCGGTTTCCTCCCACAGTCCAAAGATGTGCGGGTTTGGTGGATTGGCCATGCTAAATTAGCCCAGAGTGCTAAAGCAGCCCCTGTTTCTTGCTAGATTCACCCAGACATGAGGCAGTGCAGTCATTATTAATGATTTGTAATATAAATAGGGTGTGTGCCTGTATATTAACAACTGATATTCAGCCGAGTGCAGGAAAACTGAGACAGAGCCTGTTGCAATGTGATAGACACACGGCCGATGTTTTCCAAGTCTTGTTGCATATGAAGACAGACTGCTTCAGTATTTGCGGAGTCGAATATGGTGCAGAACATTGTGCACTCATCAGCGAACATTCCCAGTTCTGACTTTATGATGAAGGGTGAAGCTAGGGCTGGGGGCACTATGCTGGGACACTATACGTGACAGGATGAACCTTGACACTTTTCATGAAGTTGCTGATGACCGAGTGCGGACTGATAGGGAAATAATTGGCCGGGTTGGATTTTTCCTGCCTTTTGTGGACGGGTCATGTTTGGCAATGTTACACATTGTTGGGTATATGCCAGTGCTGTACCTGCACTGGAGCAACTTGTCTGGGGCGCAGCCAGTTCTGCACCTCAAATCTTCAGCCTTGTTGCTGGAATGCTGCCAGGAATAATAACATTTGCATCACCGTCAGCTGTTTCTTGATACCGTGTGGAGTGAATCAAATTTGCTGAAGACTGACATCCATGATGATGCAGACCACCGGAGGAGGCCGAGATGGATCACCCTCGGCAAGGCTGACAGAAACTTTTGCACTGATGTGCTGGGCTCCCCCATAACTGAAGAGGGGAATTTTATTGAGGCTCCTATTCCAGCATTTTGTTTATTTGTTTATTACTATTCAGGACTGGATGTGGCAAAACTGCAAAGGCAGATCCGAAACATTGAAAATGGGATCACAGCAATTATGTGGCATACATATTGAGATGTACTGGTGCAGTATTAATTGAAACAGAGTGTCGTGTATTATAAACAAAGACAGAGTCTAGTCTAACAAAAATACAGATGGAGTCCAATTTAAAATTAACAGAGACGGGGATCACTGCATTAATTATTGAGTTAATGTCCGCTTCATGTATCGTCAGGCATCTCGATGTAAATACCATCTGCTGGCCAAGCTGTGCAATTGCAGTTACTGTGTAATGTCACTGTCAGGTATGATCCATGATGATGATGTATCACTAATCCTTTTTCCACAAACGTAATACCACATCGCCTTCTGCGGGAGATGCCAAATATAAGGTGTAACTAATTGTAGGTGGCGCTGGCTGATTCTCCCACATTGAGATCAGAAACAGAGCAAAGCGGCTCAATTCCTGGTCATGCATTTTTGTTCATCTTTGTTAAATAGAGGAATGTTTACCTGGGCGCTGTATGGAGTCCATGGGAAATGTAACATTCATCTAACAAACATAGTGTTGGGGAGAGGTTATTGATTCATTATACCACCTGGAAAATGGTTGGGATCAATGTCTCCGAAGCTTCCCAGGAAGTTAATATGGGATTTTAATTTTAATGGGGAAATGTGGGTGTGCGTGGAAATCAGAGAGAATGCGTGTGTGAGAGACTGTGTGTGTGTGTGTCTGTGTTTGTGTGAACCATATGTTGCGTACAACTAAATTTCACAAAGGCCACGACATCCTTCTATTTCCAATAGATACACCGCAAATATTTCCACAAATGTAGAACATGAAGCTCCCAATTGTCGTTCTGGGTTGTCATTTTCTCGGTTTGTGTCTATTTCAAACTTGCTAAATCCGCTGGTCCTGGTGGTTCACTCCAGCCCATCTTAAGCTTAAGTTGGTTTTTCAGTTTGCAGCTGGTGACACCCAGTTGCGATGTTCAATGTTTAGGTTTAAGGACATTATGTCACACTTGGAAGAATCCTTGAAGCGGAATATCGGCCTTCCCACTGGGTGCGTGGCTCCGGCTACTTCGCAAAGTGGAAATTCCTTGGTCGTGTGACCATGGCCGATTTAGGGACCACACTGGAAATGTGCAAGCCTCCTCTTTTTAATTATCTTGGAGAGACTTGAATGCTCTGTCTTTGAGAAAACTGCCCCGTTTCTGATTTTGTCCGGCCAGTAAATAGGAAGGAAGCAAGTTACAGGCACTGGGGAGAGAGCCCATGAGTCTCTGTAGATGATGTTTTTTTTGGATGACCGAATTTTCAGCGTAGAGAAATTATTTGATAAGGATATATTGTGATTATATCTCCGTTTTCATGACTGAAAGGTTGTAGAGGTTGCAGCCTGGCCTGGTGTGCAAGGGGAATCATCCATATATTCAGGGAAAGCGAAGATCAGCAGCATGGAGAGGAAGCTGCAGAATAGAGTTGGGTGTGGGACATGGTCCTCTTTCACTCAATTATTCACTTAGAATCTGGATTAAGTGGAATCATCAAACTGTACAATGCAGTGCATTTTGCCATGGAAGAAGTGATTGAGACAGGGGAGCTTTAGGACACAGCCAACTTTCCCAAATCTTATATTCCCTACTCCGCTGACAGTGTCTAATGTTTATTGAGATTGACAAAAGTAAGGTGAAGAGGTAGACATGTGGCAGAGGGAGCAGATCATGTCCAGAGTAAATCTAGCGACGCAAACACATTGTTCTCAGCTACATTCAGCCTGCAAGCAAATGAAGTGTTTAAAGTGTGACCAGTGGAGAAGCCTTCCCAGTGCTGCTGTGAATGATATATGTCCATAGTTGCTGCAGTCTCCTCTGTCCACTTTGTTTTCCGGTATTGGTTATGATTTTGCATCATGAATCTCCTCTGGGATGTCTTATATCTTCCAGCAGAGAAGGCGAAGGTCATAAATGTTCAGAAGCATAGCAATTATGTTCACCAATTTTCATTTATTTATGAATATAAGTAGTTAGATTCACAAATTGCCATCGTTCCACAAAGTACAGTTTTAAATTAAGTTATACGGTGGGGCCGTCGAAGGCTAAGCAATGACTTATTGTCCATCGCTAATTGCCTTTCACAAAGAGGAGGTGAGCTGCCTGTTTGAGTCTCTACAGTCACTCTGGTGTAGGTACACCGATGATGCTGTTAGGAAGGCAGCTGTAGGTTTTTGAACCAGCGACAGCGAAGATTCGGTGATATATTTCCAAGTCAGGATAGTGAGTGATTTGGAGGTAGACCTCTTCACCATACTTTCATCAATCTCAATAAACATTCGACATCGTCAGCAGGGAAGGGACAAGAAGATTTGGAGGGGAATTTCCAAGTGGTGATCTTCCCATTTGTCAGCTATATTTTCCTTCTGGGAGGTAATGGTCCTGGGTTTAGAACGTGTTCCAAAGAAGATTTGCTGCGTTCCTGCAGTGCATCTTGTGGGTGGTACATTATTGTCATTGTTCGTCGGTGGTGGATGGAATGAGTGGCAAGAGGGTGGCAGTCAACCGGGGCTGCTTTGGCCTGGATGGTGTCGAGCTTTTTGAATTTTGTTGGAGCTGCACCCAGCCAGGCCACTGGAGAGTATTCAATTACAGTCCTGACTTGTGCCTTGCAGATGGTGAACAGGCTTTGGGAGTCAGGAGGTGAGTTGCTCGCCGCAGGCTTCCTAGACGCTGACCGTATCTTGAAGCCTCAGCATTTATATGGTTAGTCTAGTACAGTTTCTGGTCAGTGGTAACCCCAGTGTATTGATCGTGGGGGATTCAGCGATGGCAATATCACTGAATGTCAAGGAGCGATGGTTAGATTCTACTTTCCTGGAGATGGTCATTGTTCAGCAATTCCGTGGCGAATATTACCAATTGTCACAATTCACAAAGTTAAATAATGATATTAATCAATTATCATCAACTCACTACATAAAAAGTTATATTCACCAATTATGATCCGCATTTTCTTTTACAAAATGTAAATGCAATTCATTTAAGAGAGGTGGATTTGAGACCAGGAAGAGATCAGCCATGATGATTGAATGACGGAGCAGGCTCGAAGATCTGAATTGCCTTCTTCCGCTCCTCTTTCCTATATTCGTATGTTTAACATAATTTATTCAGAGTAAACTTAATTGAGATAGCATTGACCATTCTGTCACCAAGAAGTCACATATGCATCAGAATTCAATGTGAAAGGGCAGCACGGTGGCCTAGTGGTTAGCACAACCGCCTCACGGCGCTGAGGTCTCAGGTTCGATCCCGGCTCTGGGTCACTGTCCGTGTGTAGTTTTCACATTCTCACCGTGTCTGCGTGGGTTTCGCCCCCACAACCCAAAAATGTGCAGAGTAGGTGGATTGGCCATGCTAAATTGCCCCTTAATTGGAAAAAATAATTGGGTAATCTAAATTTATAAAAGAAAAGAATTCAAAGTGAAATGGAATAAAACCAGACCAAGGATTATGTGCAGCTACCCAGCAGCCTCTGCGCTGCATTGGTCAGTAATCACCTCAGAATCTCCAGACTGGAGAGTGAGATGATTTTTAAAGTGATGGTGGAAATGAAAATGTCTGTATCTAATGTCTGTATTAATGACGTTAATGCACCTTTAAATCCCGATTTATTATTACACTGTTTTGTAAAGTAATTCAATGTCTGCAGCTGTCCACTGAGTTTCACCGTATTTCTATTTTCACTTTAATATGTTTTCAGTCTGGTGTCTTCATTAATTTGGGTGAGGACATCTGGATTGACGTATTGTACATGCAATGACCTCATGCTCCAAATATTACAACTGTCCCTCCTCAACGTAATCATGTTCCCGCTTTCTGTCTTTGAGATAAAGATTCACGATCAGCAGAGAAGAATCGCCAGAACCGCAGGAATATCTCCAGTTTCCTCTTAGTGACGTCCAGCTCGTCAGTTCCAGATAGTCTGGGGATGGAATTCACCCAGAAAATCTTCAGCCACCGATTGTGCCATTCTGACGCAAACTATAGAGGACCTGCTTTAATTTGTGAAGTTATCAAGCGCAATACTGAGAATGTAGAACAACATCTTTCAGACCATCTATCCATCCATCAACACCATTCACTGATTCCTCAATCAAAATATTCAGGCATCCAACCAACATCCATCCCGATATCAAAGCAGGAATCCCTTTATCTTTTGGGTGGGCGGGCGGGGGAGTATTAATGCCATTGAACCAATAATCCAAAGGCCCGGGCTAATTCTGTGGGAACTCGGGAACAAATCCCACCATGGCCGGTGGGGGAATTTGAGTTAAATTAATAAATCTGGAATACAGACTAACTGTGGCCATGAAATCCTCTCTGCTTCACCAATGAAGGAAATCTGACAACCTTCCCTGGTCTCACATACATGTGACTTCAGTCGTACAGCAACATGTCTGACTCTTCAGTTCCTTCTGAGCTGGCCCAGCAAACCACTCAGTTCAACAGCAATTAGGGACAGGGAACACGTGGCGATCTTGCCAGTGAGTCCCGCGTTCCATGGAAACATATAGGAAAAAAGACAAGAATATACATGTTGATTTGTTACAAATGGGCCCCTGTCTGATAGTCCAATTGTATTTCTATCCATCATCACAATGTTATGAGATGTGGGAGAGATCCTTCAGCCGGCTATGTTGCTAAGAGTGGCAAGAGAAGCTGGATAACTCTCCTTAGACATGGGAACAATTCAAATAGGTTCACAATTTAAAACGTAAAATGATCTCCAGTACTGTTGCTGGGTAGATTTGTTTATAAATAGTCCTCATTGACAATGTTACGAGTTTGAAGTTGGCTTGCAGCCAAGCGGTCAGTACTGAGCAAACAGATCTTTGAAAATAAAATCCAGATGCTTCCTGTAAACAACATTGAACATTCGAGCCTCCCTGACTGCAGGCGGCTGGATTGCTGCCAAATACTGTGTGGGGCAGATTAGCCTGAATATGAATGGATTAAATGGGATGTATCCATTCAAACAGTAAATATTTCAGTCGCACATGAAGTAAAAGTTTTAGATGGTATTTCATCTAAATAAATATATTCACTGAATTCTCTGTTCACTCTGAGGTTATTTAATTTATCTTCGTTCCGAGTAAAGGTCACTAGTTGTTAAAGTCCGTTTTTTTTAACCTAATCAAGAGAGAGTGAGTGGTGTTGATGGATCCAATCCCCAAGCCCAATAAGATCAGTAGAATTGCAAAAAAAAATAAGTTAAATTAAAAGAAAGTCTTAAAACTGCCTTCAACCCGCCGGAATTCCTGGATTATTCTCCGAGTTGTTGATTTCATTCAAACGGAGGCGTCTCTTATACCCGATTAACACCGTGTTCTGTACAGTTTAAGTTGTGCTGATTTCTATTATTTAACAATCTCCCTCATTGCTGCCAATGAGTGGAGAAATTACCAGTTCATAACCTGCTTCCGTGGAAGATAAAACATTTATTCTTGTGATATTGTGTAATATGCAGCAAAGTCCTGATATCCTGTGTTCCCAATACCAGTGAATGTGAGACTACCGGTGACCAATAAAATTAGCGGCAATGATTTGGATGCTGAAGGATAACTTTGCTGATCGCCGCGTCCGTTCTGATTCATTAACTTCTCCGTCAAAAGCTGGTGTGAATTTTATGTTTCTCTGTCAACTGACTGATGAATTATCAGGCAAGCGGCTTCTTTTACCGCTAATGTTCACAGGGCTGTCTGAGGCTCAGGGACAGTTCCAGAAATGTGAAGAGAGACATTGTGTAATGTGAGAGTTTCTTCTTGTCTCCAAACCCACATTGTTCCACACTGGGAATGGAATCGTGATCATCATTCCCGCATTTAGTTACATTAATCGCTGACAATTCCCCTGATAAATTATATTTTTTTGCAAATCGGATAGCGACTTGGAGTGTTGCAAATCAGACTGATAGACGACTTATTCCCTGACAATAGAATTCAATCTGTTTATGCTTATTCCCTTCTGCTGTCTGTCGAAATAAAGGGACTGGATTTACAATGGAATCGTTTTTTAACAGATGCGCAAATGTAATTTCGCCAATCGAACCAATTAGGACATCACTAAGAATCTAGTCAGACAAACCACTATCCAGATACACATAAATATCCACTTTTAATAATATTCTATAGTAAATCTCTGTGTCCATTCTGTTGGGGGTGTGGAAGGCGGGACGTGGATCCAGCCGCCGCCTCCACCAGGGAAACAACAGGCGGCGCCTGGAAAGCCGCCCCCTTCTGCCGGGTATTTAAATGCCGCTCACTGGGACCCGAATCCAACAGTCCGGGAGTTGGTTTGGTCACTGAGTTCCTGACACAACCATTTCCCCCAAATGACCAGAAGGATGAGGTGGGCCATTTCTCTCAGTTTGTTGCTGACTTTCTTATCCCGTGAGTAGTTTTTATTGTCCAAGTCTCTCACTGTTACTGTCTCAGTGTTAGTCTCTCTCTGGAATGTTCCAGAGTCACCAATCATTTCACCAGCATTAATCCTCGGGCTTTTTGATATATTTTTACAGGTGTCCAGTCGGATGTTGTGTTGACTCAGCCGGAGGCAGAGACCGGGCGTCCCGGAGGCTCCCTGACACTGACCTGTAAAACCAGCGGCTTCGATCTTAGCAGCTACAATATGTTCTGGATCCGGCAAGTTCCCGGGCAGGGGCTGGAGTGGTTGGTATATTACTATAGTTCATCCAACAACAACTACGCCGCAGCCATTAAAGATCGATTCACTGCGTCCAAAGACACTTCAACCAACAGCTTCTCTTTGGCCATGACGAACCTGAAGACCGAAGACACCGCCATCTATTACTGTGCAAGAAACCACAGCGAGAGGAACCAGGGCTGGACCCGCACAAGAACAGCTCGAGAGGGAATTCAGCAACTTGCACCTTAACCTGAAGGTCAGCACTTGATCCAAATGTAATATTGATGCCAGTGATCAGAATCTAAACACAAGCTGCTTCTTACATAACTCACACAGAGAAAATTAAACAGTAAAACCGAACAAACCAATCGATCTAATAGGATGAGCTTTTGCCTGTTTACATTTACTGTTAACACTTTCAGCTATTACAGACGTGGATATAATCCTCGCTTTATTATTGTGATACTTGGGAAAATCCATGTACATTGAGTTTGATAAACTGTTGCCTAAATTGTAAATTAGATTAGGGGCAATCGTCTATTTGAAGTGAATATTGAGCGGCAGAACTGAACAGAGAGTGAGTGCAGTTTTTGTGCGGGTGTCTGTCACTGTGACTACAGTGGGTCACAGTGCTGTGCACAGAGACATCCTCATACAAAAACCTCAGAGAAAGAGCTTGTTCAAATTGGTGATCAGAACCCCAGCAGGATCGTCAATGTTAATGAGGTTTAAATAAAACAAAATGTTATTTTGGAAAAAGGTATAAAAATGTTCCACTTTATCTCTGTTGACCAACAGGCTAAACCTGCCCAGAGCGTCTAAAAGTGTTCCGATCCTCTTTATTAATGTAGTGATCAGGACAAGCTGAAATAACTCACACATTCGCTCTTGGAAGAAACATAGTTTTTTGAGAGCGCACTGAAATTAAATCTGTGTTTTACAGTTAACAGTCTGCCGCAGTATTTGACACGCTGTGTCTCACTGTGATACCTGGTACATCTTGGGCTACTGGGGACAAGGCACCATGGTGACGGTGACTGCAGGTAAGAACCTTTCAATTATTTATGAACTGTTTTACTTCAGTCTTTGTTTTATTTAGTTTTTTCTATTTTAAGTATGCATCCGTTCACTGAATTGCGGGTTTGCTGGATTCTGTATTGAGATTTTGTTGTAATGTTTCATGTGATTCTGCTGAAAAAGGAATTATTCTGCCTCTTGACAAACGGTTCTGCTGAGGGATTCAGTGCCGGGTTGTTATGATTTAGTGTTTATTTGCTGAGGATACTGTGTGGCTGGGTACTTTAAATACCTAACGCCTGTTAAACAGTTTGGTACTTCTGCAATGTTTAATCTCGGCGACATCTGAGCAGGTTTTACCATCTCCTGCACAAGTGTTAGAAATCTAACCCAATACTCACAAAATATGCTGAAGTATCTGTGTCAATTTATTGAACACTTCCCGCTTATTGACAATGCTGATGATCTTCTTCCATATTTCTGTGTTTTAATTGTTCATTCACTTGCTGAAAGGCGGATTTGGTGGGTAGAATTTTCTTGAAATGCTGTTTGATTCTGTTGAAAGTGTTTGTAGAATCGAGCTGGTTCTCCATGAGACCGATTTCAGCCCCTCGGTGATGTAATTTGCTGTATTTCTGCTGAAGAGTTTGTGGCTGGTTGATTTTGAATGAGTAAAATTTGTGAAACGGTTCTGGCGTTTCTATATTCTTTAAACTCGATGATACTCGATGATTTCATTTTTGTAATTGAATGAAAACAAGAAACGTATTTGAAACTGCTTGGTACACGATTGTGGGTGGAAAACAGTCATGATTTTATAGTGTTTTTTAAAAGTGATGATTGCAGATTAAATTAAGCCACAGTTTATAATGCTCTTTCCGAACATAATTTGTTACTGCAATGACATCCTGGCTTTTCTGCAATGTTCCATCTTGGTGGGGTTGATGGATGCAGCTTTTATCTCTCCTTCCAACTGTTTAAATGCGTTTGAAATACGGTCCAACCTGTATAGAATGTGGTAAAGTTTTTAAAATATTTTGGACATACCCCACATCCTGACAACGATATTACTGTTATTCTGTATTTCTATTTAGTTTGATAATTCATACATTTGACGGCGAACTGGTTCGCTGGATTCGATATTCAGATGTTTTTGAAATGTTACGTTTCACACTGTTGAATGTAGAATTTAGCTGTTTCTCAATGAAACGAGTTCAGTCCTTACGTTGAGTTTTGGTGTTTTCCTGCTGAGGAGATAGTGTGTCTGGGTGACTTTGAATAAGTACAATTTGTGAAGCGGTTTTCTGTTTCTCCGTTGTTTCTGCATTGTTCAAACTGGGTGACATTGAGCAGTTACACGTTTTCTGGTTTAATGTCGAAAGATTTGCGCGTTTGAATCTCCTTGAAACACAATTGTAGGGAGTAAACGCGGCAGGTTTCGAAAATAAAGAAAGCAATTAAAGATTTGATAGACATATTTAAATTTTACGTGATGATTACTGATTAAACTAAACCATGGCGTCATTAAGAATGCAATTTGTTACTGCAATCTGAAACTGTTTAATTAAAACGTTTTCAAATTAGTGAGTAAAATTAATATAACTTAAACAATTATAATGCTGTGTTATAACCACATTATCCAAATATATTTTCATATTAATATCATTAATCATCAATCGCCTTTCACAATTCTGCTCTGCTCTGCACTCCATCAGCATGACCAGAAAAGTTTCTAAACTGGAAATATTTTCTGATTATTTATGAAACTGTTTTAATAATAATATACTGATTCTACAGCACTGTTCAGTTGCACAATATATATTTGAATTATTTTTTTATTTCTCTGATTACGTTTGCAGTTACTTAAGTAGGAGTTTTATATTGCAGTTTGGCAATTTATGTATCCGGTTATTATATTACTTATGTGCAGCAGCTCGTATATTATCTCTTCAGCGTCATTTGTAGTTGTCTCTGATATAATCATAAAGAGTTTTGTCAGAGGTGGAAGTCGCTGACAGTGAAGGAATTGTTCTTATGATTTTATCTAAATTGTAGGAATGTTCATACTGCTCATTGCTGGAGACACAGTAAAAGCTTGAAATTCAAAGATATTAATTTAATTACAAAAGGAGAATATTAGCTTTGCAAAAAATAATAACATCCTGTCTCGCAGAGCTGTGCTGTGCATAATATAACATTATAGAAATAAAACAAGTTATACAATAGAAGAATAGATTATATCTGAGCCTCAAGCTTATTTCTTATTAAATCATAAATTGAACAAGAACATTTCTGCATCATTTTCTGATTATGTTTCAGTGCTGTAGAGGATCTGACTGAGTTGTTTTCATTAAGTGTTGCACTGATTAATTTGGATCTCCTTTCTTTAAGCAATATTTTCAAGAATAAAGTTAATCGAATTGCCTGAATGATTAAATCTCGAAACACTTTTATTGGTCACAAACTACCAAGGACTTTATTGTTAGAGATATAGTTTCGAGTTACAATAGTTTATCAATTCGGGAGTACCGCTTTAACAAACTGATGAGATATTGCACATGTCTGAATTATTCCATCCGATAATTTGAAGTTTAATATTTAATTAAATCCAAACTATTTATCAAATTTCAGACAGGAGCAGGTTTTGAATTACAGAGAACCATGTTTTATTATTTATATTATAGAGTACAAATCAGCTGACAGGTCAACTAATTGACAATTGGCAATGTGACATTAGTACTAACTAATTCAACATAAATTAACCCTACAATTGAGTAGTACACTGGCGTGCGATATCAAAGCTATTAGAGAATGTTTAATTGTACTGAAAATAATTTACAAAACAATACATTTATTTACTCAGGTTGAAGAGTCGACCCGCCTCGATTGTTTTGTTGATTATATTTAATTAGAAAATTGGATCAAATCAGGTCATCAGTTTCCAATGTGAATGTTTCCTGGTTTGTTTATTTCTTAGCAAACACTGGATCTTTGTCACGGACATTAAACTCCCCTCAATCTGTTATATTTAATGTGATCATTCTCCGTGATAATACATTGTGCCCAGTTCAGACAGACAGGAGAAATAGCTGAAAGGCGAAGGGAGTTTTGAAATTAATATCAGTTTCATTTCAAAAAGGTTATTGAATTGTTATTGTCGTAAGTTGACCATTTATCAATTAGAATCGAGCAGTTTGAATGATTCGTTCCCCTGTGTTTCAGAGTGAAATTTGACAGACTAAATACTCTCTCATGCGCACAGTGTCTCTCCCTCACACACTCCCTCTCTCCCACAAACCCAGACTATTCCTCAAACACACAGACACTCTCTCACAGACACTCTCACACACACAATAGCTCTTCAAAAACACACAGTCTCTCGCACACACACACTCGGGCACACACACGTACTGCCTCACACACTCAGTTTCTTACATACTCACTGTCTCCAACTTTATCTCGCTCCAAATCTCCCTCACACACCAACAGACTGTCACTCGCTCTCTCACAGGCACAGGCACATTATTCCTCTCTCTCTTTCACAGGCAATCTCCCTCGCACACTCTCTCACACACTCTCTCTTACAAGTTTTACCAATCTCACTCACATACACAATCATTCGCAGACACACACTCGCACACATGCACTCTCGCACACGTTATCTCTTGCGCACACACTCGTTCACACACATGCTCTGTCACAGACATCTCTCACACATCCGCTCTCTCACACACACACTCTCTTATGCATACGCTCTCTCTCACACTCTCTCTGACATGCATCGTCTCTCGCTCGCACGTTCTCTCATGCTCTCTCACACACATGCTCTCACACACACACCCTCTCACACACACGCTCTCTCACACACACGGCCTCTCTCACACACATGCTGACTGGTTTAGCTCACCAGGCTAAATCGCTGGCTTTTAAAGCAGACCAAGCAGGCCAGCAGCACGGTTCGATTCTCGGACAGGCGCCGGAATGTGGCTACTACGGGCTTTTCACAGTAACTTCATTGAAGTCTACTCGTGACAATAAACGATTTTCATTTCATTTCTCTTGTACTCCTGCTCTCTCACACACATATATCCTCTCTTTCATACATACTCTCTTATGCACATGCGCTCTGATACTCACTCTCTCCGCACGCAATCGCTCACTCGCTTACACTCATGTTCGCTGATGCACATGCTCTCTAGAGCACATGCTTTCACACACACTTGCTCTGTTGCATACATGCTCTCTCACACACATGTACTCTCCCACACCTGCTTTCTCACACACACGCTCTCTCACACACATATCACTCGTACTCACGCTATCTTGCACACACGCTCCCCCACACACATGCCCTCTCACTCACACGCTCTCTCGTACACTCACTCTCACACACTCATGCTCTCACCAACACACGCTCTCTCACACACACGCTCTCTCATTCTCTCTTGCACACTCACTCACACTCAAGCTCTCTCATTCTCGCTTGCACACACGCTCTCTCACACACATGCTCTCTCGCACACATGCTCTCACACACGTTCTCTTGTACACATGGTGTCTCGTGCTCTCACAAACATGCTCTCTCACACACATGCTCTCTCACACATGCTCTCTCATACTCATGCTCTCTTGCACGTGTGCTCTCTTGCACACATGTTCTCTTTCACACATACTGTCTCGTGCTCACGTTCTCTCACACGTACACTCTCTCACCCACATGCTCTCACAAACATGATGTCTGGCACACATGCTCTCTCACACATATGCTGTCTCACTCGCATGCTTTGGTGCATACATGCTCTCTCACACACAGTTTTGCGCATACAGTCTCTCTCCTGTGGACACTATTTTGCTCCCTCACACACACACATCCTCTCGCTCGCACAAATACACACAATGACGCTCTCACACACAGATATTCTTTGACACACAGAGATACTCTCTCTCACACACACACCCACATGCATACTCTCTCTCCCACTCTCTTCATCCATCTCTCGCACGAATGCAGACACATACATATGCACAGACACACGCTCTCAGACACATACCCACACTCTCCCTCTCACACACACGCACACGCAGACACACACACATTGTCAGAAACACAGATGAGAGCGACTGAATCTAACATCAATAATAAACATAATAATCTTTACTATTGTCACAAGTGGGCTCACATTAACACTTCAATGAAGGTCCTGTGAAAATCCCCTACACGCCACACTCTGGCGCCTGTTCGGATACACAGAGGAATAATTCAGAATATCCAAACCACCTAACAGGACGTTTTTCAGGACTTGAGGGAGGAATCCGGAACACCTGGAGGAAACCCACGTAGACACGGGGAGAACCTGCAGACTCCACACAGGCAATGACCCAAGTGGGAATGGAATCCGGATCCCTGGTGCTGTGAAGCGACAGTGCTAACCACTGTGCTACAGTGCCGCCAAATCACGGCATCATTTAAACGTGTGACCTTAAGGAGCCCAACCAAAGAATGAATGGATGGGAATCAGGAGAACAATCTCTGCTGGTTGGAGTCATACCTAGCACCAAGGTAGATGGATTCCATTGCTGGAGGCTAATCATCTCAATTCCAGGACATCACTGCGAGACTTCTTCAGGGCAGTGTCCTCGGACAAACCATCTTCAGCTTATTCATCAATGACCTTTTCATCATAATGTCTGAACTGGGATTGTTCTCAGATGATTGCACCAAGTTCAGCACAATTTTCAACTGTGCAGTCACTGAATAAATCTATGTGTAAATAAAGCAACATGGAGACTACATCAGGTTCTGGCTGACAAGTGGTAAGTAACAGTCAAGTCACCCAATTGAAGGCAATGCCCATCTCCAGTAAGAACGGATCTAACCACCGCCCCTTGACATTCAATGGCATGTTGCACGTTTTACTATGGGCGTAAAACGCGTTTATTGGAGTGTATTAACACGCCTCCGAGTTCGACGTGTGCTTAACACTGCTAGGCTCTGTTCTATGTAATTATTTAGCTCTGGAGTCGCCAGTTGCCGTATAGGCAACGTCACAAGTATTCCAAGGTCAAGTTCAAAGTAATAAAGACGATACACCGATTAGTAAAGTTCAAACGATCAATATTTATTATACAGTTATAATAAATACTCATGCACACACTAAGAGACTAAGCTATAACTAAACTTAAGCAAACAGAATACTTATCTAACAGGAACAGGCAAGGTCAGAGAACGAGGCCTTCGTCCTGGTCTGGCACTGCAGCCTTCAGCAAGCGTTCTGGTACTTGGGAGTCTAGTGGGCTTGGATCGCGTAGCGAGCGTTGAACTTACGGTTTCGGCGGCTGGTGCTCAACGGCTGGGGTCAGGATGCAAGATGTCAGTCAGAGCCGGAGCACGGGTTTAACAGACCGGACAACACGAGGTCCCTATCTTTTATAGGGGTTCCATTGTCCTTCCCTCTTCTCGGGCGGGCTCTACCTATTGGATCAATTTCTTATCGATACTGGATTAATTCCCCAATGCGAGGGGGTCTCCGTGATGGAGGGGGCGTTTCTTATGTCCTTTTGTTTGGAGGTTTCTGGTGCCTCGATGTCTGGGTCTTGATTAGAATGTGTCCATTCAGAACCAAATGTATCTATTGTGTGGGTGTTCAAGTCTGATGGCCTCATTAGCATGCAAAGTGTTTTGCCATTTGCACCTAGCTAAGGTCTTTTCACCTGAGCCCAAACTGGTTTCTGCTGCTGCAGAATGCAAACTGCTCTTTGCAGACTGCTGTTCTGGCTAAACTGTCTGTTTCCCAGCAGTCTTCTATTTTAGTTTGGCTCAGTGTCCATTTTGCGTGGCCAGCATGGCTACATTCCCTCCTTGTGATCCTCACAATCATACTATTGTGAAGGATCACCTATGTACTTTGCCTTCCTTGTGTTCTGACCTCTTGCCAGTTCCTGTTCTACTCTGTTCTAAACTATGGGAAGAAGAGAAAAAAATTTTTAACTAACATTTCTACTTGGCCCTATGTCAAAAGGACATGCATTACTACAACTGGGAACCTCTACCTATCACTATTAACCTTAACCTTAACTTAAACATTTAATCACTCTAAACCTTAACCATTCACACCACAACATCACACTTCCCAACTCGGCAGTCGAGTATGGAACAATATAATACATGGCTGAATTTTATTTACAGAGTGTTGTAATCAGTGAGGGGTTGAGGGGTTTGGTGGAATCCGAAGATGGGGGATTGCACTCTATAGATGGGTGAGGTGCTGGAACGAGAGGCTCTCCTCTTCCATTTCCTCAACCTGAGGGTCTGCACTAGGACGATGAGGATCGCGATCACCAACAGTGATTCGATTATGTAGGACATGGAGTACCACGTCATGAATTTAGTACACCAGGTCTGAACCTCGCTGATCAGAGCTGAGCACTGGGGGTTTGTTGTACTAACATTTACGGTGGGGGTTGTGGGGGAAACGTGTCTTGTTTCCACACATATACATATGACATTAAACAGTAATAAGTGGGCTTCCATCATTTTGCTGTTCTTCTTCTTTCTCTTCCTTCTTCCTCCGGTATTGACAATCCTGGCTTCGACCTCTGTCTCGTCCTTTGAAACCTTTGGGATCAAGCACAGTATCTGTCAATACACAGTTTAAGACCTTTACTTGTTAGTGCATCTGTCTTTCAAATCCCAATTGACCCTTTAAAATGACTGGCTAAGTCACACCCTGTGACTCCCCTCATTTTTTTTTTCAAAAAGCGAATTTAAAGACCAGCATACACCTAACAATCCTTCCTTCTGCGAGCCGTCTCGCAGGCTTTGCTGATTTACCATCCGAATGTTCCCGGATGTAAATAGCATGTGGGATGGTGGCCGAAGGGCTACCTAACGTAAAATGAAAACAAACTTGGAAACAAACATCCGAATGAGTTGCGTATGGGCCGCGACGGGTATGAGTTGGATGGGATCCCCGGGTAGGGCGTGCTGTGCCATACCCGAGCTTGGCTGACCAAGGGTTGGTTCTCAGACAGGGCGGGTCCTCAGTGCCGTTTGTCCACTGCCTGAGTAACCTGGAAAAAACGGGTACGAATGTGTTTACCATGACTTGCAGCCTCTATTTCGCCGAATAGAGGGGCACCTAAAAAACCAAGGGAGCCAAGATGCTCCAACTGAGGACATCACTGAAGTTCTCAGAGATATCTGCGGACAAGCTATTTGGCGTGTGGCCTTACAACTTTGGAAAAGATCTCCAATCAAACCGAAGTTCTCAAAAGTTTCGGCAGACAAGCTAACGTGTATGTGAGGTGGTCACAATCTTTTCAGCTGAAAAGAAGATGTCCATCCTCCAGCTGAACAATTTACATTCCTGAAAACAAACAAACATGAAACGAAGACAAACATACGTGCAGGTTCCATCAGAAAGGACATCGTTTCCCTCAAACGATTCCTATCTTACATCATCTGGACACCTCACTTTGATTCTGCCTCTGTGAACAGGGTCACAAAGGGGTTGCCGTGTCGGGAGTCAGACACCGTGTCGTCCTGCTCTCCCGGATCCCACACCCTTGTGTGGATCAGGCATGCTATTTTGGAATTGTGTGACCGGGGGTCACTCTCGTCATTGCGGACAAGTCTGTAGGAATTGTCCCTGTGCCATTGTGTAGCGTCGAGTGTGTTGTCGGGGTAGTCGGGGTCGGGTGGTGGTTCTGGATATTTGAGGTAGGTGACTTCCATGGGGTCACTGGAGTCGGAGTCGTAGTTGGTGCAGTGTGGGCTGTATGGCTGTGTGGTGTCGCTGTCTTCAGAGTCAGTGTCAGTCCTGCTGTCTCTGCTGTGGCAGCTTGTGGGCGTGTCGGGGCGTGGTCTGTAGTGGTCTGTGGGCGGAGTCGTGGGCGAGTCCGTTGATGAACTGGTCTGTGAGGGGGATGGTGGAAAAGTGTCTCTGGTGGGCGGGGTGAAGTGTTCTGCTGCATCCAGCAGGACATGGTGAGCATGGTTGGCCTGTGTTCCATATGCCTTTAACTGGTTTATATGGAACCACGCGGTCTTCCCATTAGGATACTTTATCCTGTAAACGGAGGGGCTAATTTTGTCCGAAATTGAGTAGGGACCGGAATATTTTGGAGCCAAAAAACTGCTGGGGTTATAAACAGATAACATTACCTGTTGCCCAACCTGGAATTCTGTGGTGTGTACGGTCTTATTGAAACAGGCAGTACGTTGCTGTCGGCGTTTCCCTAGCTGGACTGCGGCTGCGAGCTGTGCAGACCTCACAGTCTCAACTAGATCTTTAACTGCCTTTTCATGTGTGAGGGCCGTCAATTCGGGGCTTGTCATGTCCAGTCCTAAAAGGAATTCTGTACCTTTCATAGGGCGTCCGGTCATGAGTGTGTGTGGTGTGTATCCTGTCGATGTGGAGACAGTGTTCCTTATGAACATAAGTGCAAATGGGAGCACTGAATCCCATGTGGAATTATTCTCTTGGACCATTTTCCTGAGGGTAGTTTTTAGGGTCCGATTCATGCGCTCCACAATCCCGCTGGACTGTGGATGATACGCAATGTGGAAGTTCTGTTTGATTCCGAATATTGTCAGGACGTTCCTCATGACCCGTCCTGTAAAGTGAGATCCCTGGTCCGAATCGATACTTCGGGGTAAACCCCATCTCGTGAAGATGTGGTGGGTCAGGATCTTTGCAGCTGTCTTTGCTGTATTTGTTCGTGAGGGAAATGCCTCTACCCACTTGGTAAAGGTATCTATCACCACCAGAACGTATTTATAGCCATTCCTACAAGGGGGCAATGGACCTATAAAGTCGATCTGGAGGTTTGTCCAAGGGCCGTTAACTGGGCGAGTATGCCGAAGTTGTGCTTTCTTAGAATACCTCTCCGGGTTATTCTGAGCACAAATCAGGCAATTCTCTATGTAGTGCGTTACATCATTCCTGAGATTAGGCCACCAACAGAGTTGCCTGAGGTGCCTCGTTGTTGCATCAATTCCCTGATGCCCGTGTCCGTCATGGAACAAGGCAATCATCTGATTCCTGTCCTGCTGTGGGACCACATAAAGTTGGTCCTTAATGATCACACCCTCATGTGTGGTCAGTGCGTGTTTAAAGTGCTCGTAAGCAGGCACAAAGTTTCCCTTGAAAACCTCCCTGAGGTCTCCGTCCTGTTTCTGTGCTGCCACGAGATCTTTAATATCAGTCTGTGAGACTTGGACTGCGCTCACAGGGGCGCTAGCTGGTGCGCTAGCAGGGGGGGTCCATAAGTGTCCTCTCCTGGAACCTGCCTTAGCCAACGCGTCGGCCTTTACATTCCCAGGGGGTGATGACCTATGGTGGCTTCTTACTTTTATTATGCCGAAGGTCCTGTCCTTCGCTTTCTCTAGGATATGCTGGAGTAAGGGGGCTGATGGAAGGGGTTTTCCGTCTGCGGAGACAAAACCTCGTGTCCTCCACAGGGGCAGAAAATCTGTTAGGCTATTGCATACATATAAGCTGTCTGAATATATGTCTGCTGGGCTGGGGAAAGAATCGGGGTGGTCCACTATGTACGCTATGGCTGCTAGCTCTGCTGCCTGCGCGCCTAAGTGACCTGGTAACTTAAGAGCTATCTCTTCGAGAGCGCGCCCCTGCGCGTCCTCTACATAGATGCCGCATCCTGTGATACGCTCACCATTTAAAACTGTGGAGGAACCGTCTACATAAATCCTCAAGGGTCCACACGTGTCTGTGGGCTGGGGGCTTTGTTTCGGGTTCCCTATCTTCCTGGGGGGTGTTTTTGCTAAAAAGGGTCCTGTGTTATGCAGGGGAGCTACAATTTCACAGTCATGGGGTTGTCCGGGGTATTGGAGGTTGTCTGCTAAGTATGTGTGGGTGCGTGTCCGTTTTACAGTAATGTCCCGTCCTTGTAAAAGTAGGGTCCACCTAGCTGCCCTAATCTGGCTAACTGAACCGCCCTTCAGTCGACCGTCTAGTAGTAGCTGTGTGGGTGTGTGTTCGGTTAGAATGGTGATGGGGTTTAGTCCGGTGATGTATGAGAAATACTGCACTGCCCAGAAGACAGCAAGGAGGTGCCTCTCACAGGCTGAAAATCCTTGTTCTACCGGGTCTAACAGTCGGGAGGCATAAGCCACTGGTCTTAGCTGCTCGTGCCGTTCTTGAAGCAACACGGCCGAGAGGGTTAGATCTGTGCTAGCTACCTCGATTGCGTACGGTGAAAGTTGGTCGGGGACTAGCAGCGCGGGTGCTGCACTAAGGGCTCGTTTCAACTCTTCCACAGCGCCTGTATGCTGCGGAAGCCATTCCCAGGGGGCTCCTTTCTTAAGGAGGTCTGAAAGTGGGGCGGCTTTTGTCGCGAATCCGTCGATGTGGTTCCGACAATAGCCAACCAGTCCTAAAAACGACCGGAGGGCTGAAACATTCTGGGGAAGGGGCAATTTGACAATCGAATCAATTCTTTTGAATTCGATCTCGCGTTTGCCGTGCGTGATGACTGATCCCAAATACATCACTTTACTTTCCAATATTTGGGCCTTTTTCGGGTTAACTTTACAGCCAATTTCAGTTAAGAGTTCCAGGAGTTCGGCCAGAAGCGAAATGTGCTCTGCCTTTGTGTCTGTCTGCAGTAGTAGGTCGTCTACATACTGTACCAGACATTCGGGTCGGGAAAATTTTTCTAATCCACTTGCCAGCTGTCGGTGGAAAATGGAGGGTGAATTGTGGAATCCTTGTGGGAGGCATGTCCACGTGTACTGCTGTGTTTTAAAAGTGAATGCGAATTTGTATTGGCACGCTTTTGCCAATGGTATTGACCAGAATCCATTACTGATGTCCAATACCGTGAAGTACTTGGCGTTGAGACCCTGCTTGAGCATGGTCTCGGGACTAGTAGCTACCGTTGGGGCTACTGCGGGGGTTACTTTATTGAGTTCCCGATAATCAATGGTCAGACGCCATGATCCATCGTGCTTCCTCACTGGCCAAATAGGGGCATTGTTGGTGGAGGCTACCGTTCTCAGTACACCTTGGTCCAACAAGCTACCTATAACTTTTTCTATTTCCACCTCTGCCTCGAGGGGAAATCTATATTGCTTTTGCGGTCGGGGGTCCTGTCCGGTAACATGAACTTGTCCAGTCATTCTGCCACAGTCATGACGGTGACTTGCAAATGCTGTCCTGTGTTTGTTTAGTAGGGCCTTAATTTGTCTGTCGGTGTGGAGTGTAGTCAGGTCGAATGAGTACTCTCCCACTGCGCTAATCCGATTAGCGTAGTCTCCTACTGTGAGGGTGGCTGGGGCTCTGTCTGATCTCGCCATTCGCCAGACACACTGGTTCACTGGGTCGAACGACAAGCTGTGAGCGTTCATAAAATCTATCCCCAGGATGTGCTCTGCTGTCCGGGGAAGATTTACTAGAACTACGGGGTGCCTTGTGCTAATGTTCCCTAGCTGGATCGCTACGGGTGCTGTGATATGTCCCTGCTGCGAGTGTCCGGTGAACCCGCTAAGTGTGATGGTGGAGGTGGTCGGCCACGTGTCTGAGTGTGCCGTGGTTGTGGAGTTAATGGTGGTGCGGGATCCTCCTGTGTCCCACAGTAACTCTATGGGCTTCCCTTTGACTTTTGCCGTGACTACGGGCCTCCCTGATGAGTCCCATAGTGTGTCACAGACCCAAGTGGGGGAGCCCGAACACCGTCAGTTCGTCTCGTCCACATTGGTGGGTCCTGACTGTACTGCTACATTGTGGATGGGTTTTGCTTTGTTGCGGTTCAGAGTGCCTGTCTGCTGGCCTCTCTGAGATCGCTGGGGTGCTTGGCACTCTTTAGCCCAATGCCCTAACTGTCCACAGTTATAGCATTCCTGTCCTTTCTGTTGTGGGCTGCTCTTGCCGTCATTTACCCATGCGGGCTTCTGGTGCTCTCTGACTGCTTGGATATCTGCAGCAGCCTGAGCCTCTTCTGGGGATCTAACCTTTCCTTTTGCCTGAAGCGATTGCTCCCAAGCGCGGGACAATCTTTTCAGGACCCATTTCTCGTTATGGGCCTCTTCTGAGGGGTCGTAACTGTTGCAAGCGCTCTGTCCTGCTTCTGTTGCGTGTGAGATAATTGTGCGCGTCCACTTAACCATGTTTTCGCGGGTTAAATGCGCTCTATCTAGCTGTCCGAAAACTGCGCTGAAATGAATCCACAGCCTTCCTGCGAATGCTGTGGGGTGTTCGGATCTCTTCTGCCTGCACTTATTCAATCCTTCTACGGGGTCACCTCTATTGTACCCGATGGCATCTAAAATGGCGGTGTGCATCTCCTCTAGGCTGCCTCCTGCCACGTTTTGTGGGTCGGGGAGGGCTGCTACTACGCTCTGGTCTAAGCTCAGCACGGTGAGCTTAACCTGCTCTCTCTCATCCAGGCCGTACATGGTAGCCTGCTGTTTTACTTTAGCGAAGAACTGGTGGGGGTCTGCGGTGGGGAGGAACGGAGTGATCTTTTCACAAGCGTCCCTTAGCTGGGTTACTGTTAAAGGGGTGGTGTAAGTTATGTCTGGGGCGCCTTCTGATTCGGCTTTCCTCTGTGTGGTTACGGGATTCATGGGTGCGGTTATGATCTGAGCTGTGGGGGGTTGGGGTGCCTGTCGTTTCTGCTGAGCTGCGGGCGCACATGTTCCCTGAACATAACGCTGCGCTGTCTCGCTTAATTCCTGCCAATCTGGGGCATTTTCCCCATCTAACTGAGCTCCAAAGGTGCTTTGGAAGCCATTCTGCACCGAAAGCAGAGATTGCAGTTCCGCAATCTGTTTCCTGCATTTCGCGTGGTCAACTGTGCTTTGTCTTTGTTCGGTTGTTGCAGCATGGAGTGCTCTCAAAGCTGCTTTGAGATCGGAACATTGCCTCTGCAATGCCTCCACCTGCTTTTCCGATTCCTGTCTTATCAGAACGGCACGTTGCACGTCCTGATAGGCTTTCTCATACTGGGTCTGGGAACTGCTCAGATGAGCTAGACAAGACTGGTGAGCCCTCTTGGCATCATCCACCTCTCTATCCTTCTCTGCCAACTTCCCTTTTAATTCCAGGTTTTCTTTCTCGACGTCCCTGACATCGACCTTACTCATTCGGTTCCTTTCCTCTAAATCTGCCCGGAGCGTCCTGATGACCTCCTCTGCGCCTCGCAACTGTGCCAAGCAGGACACAATTGCCATCGGCTTGCGTGCTTTACCTAAACTCTTTTTGTGTATTTGAGAGAGGTTCTCCCACCAAGTATGACCTATACTCCCGGGACCTGTCTCCTCATTTGCACAAAACTCTTTCCAAAGGGGCCATCCCTTTCCTTGTAAATATTTGCGGAGTTCCAGCTCCCACGTGGGACACTGGCCTACCCTGCTACTGCTGCTGGTCGCTGCGACCACAAACTTTGCTGGATCCATCAGACGTTCCATTGCCTGCATGGCCATTTCCTCTGACTCTCTTTTTATAATTTGGAACAGGGGGTTGTTGGGGTGGTGTTTCGTAAAAAGGGTACGGCTTACGCTATTTTCCGATCACAAAACTACCGAAAGTTTGTCGCAACAAAAAGCTTTCAGTTTTACCTTACAGCCCTGTTAGTACGCATGCACTAAACACACTTCCGAATTTCGCTTATTATTTTGAACACCTTGAATACTTGTGATCTCTTTCTTTCTCTGCAATTTGGAGTTCTAATTCAAATTTCAGGGTCCTGGACACTGTGGTGTTTCCACTTACAACAGGGTCCCGGCGGATGTCGCCACTAAATGTTGCACGTTTTACTATGGGCGTAAAACGCGTTTATTGGAGTGTATTAACACGCCTCCGAGTTCGACGTGTGCTTAACACTGCTAGGCTCTGTTCTATGTAATTATTTAGCTCTGGAGTCGCCAGTTGCCGTATAGGCAACGTCACAAGTATTCCAAGGTCAAGTTCAAAGTAATAAAGACGATACACCGATTAGTAAAGTTCAAACGATCAATATTTATTATACAGTTATAATAAATACTCATGCACACACTAAGAGACTAAGCTATAACTAAACTTAAGCAAACAGAATACTTATCTAACAGGAACAGGCAAGGTCAGAGAACGAGGCCTTCGTCCTGGTCTGGCACTGCAGCCTTCAGCAAGCGTTCTGGTACTTGGGAGTCTAGTGGGCTTGGATCGCGTAGCGAGCGTTGAACTTACGGTTTCGGCGGCTGGTGCTCAACGGCTGGAGTCAGGATGCAAGATGTCAGTCAGAGCCGGAGCACGGGTTTAACAGACCGGACAACACGAGGTCCCTATCTTTTATAGGGGTTCCATTGTCCTTCCCTCTTCTCGGGCGGGCTCTACCTATTGGATCAATTTCTTATCGATACTGGATTAATTCCCCAATGCGAGGGGGTCTCCGTGATGGAGGGGGCGTTTCTTATGTCCTTTTGTTTGGAAGTTTCTGGTGCCTCGATGTCTGGGTCTTGATTAGAATGTGTCCATTCAGAACCAAATGTATCTATTGTGTGGGTGTTCAAGTCTGATGGCCTCATTAGCATGCAAAGTGTTTTGCCATTTGCACCTAGCTAAGGTCTTTTCACCTGAGCCCAAACTGGTTTCTGCTGCTGCAGAATGCAAACTGCTCTTTGCAGACTGCTGTTCTGGCTAAACTGTCTGTTTCCCAGCAGTCTTCTATTTTAGTTTGGCTCAGTGTCCATTTTGCGTGGCCAGCATGGCTACAGGCATTACCATCATTGAATCCCCACTCGAAACCTCCTGGGGGTTCACATGGACTAGAAAGTGATCTGGACGAGTCATATAAAATTTGAGGCCAGAAGAACAGGTCAAAGGTGAAAAACTCATCTCCTGACACCCCAAAGCCTGCCCACCATCTAAAGATCCGCTGTGGAAGATCATCATGTCTCCTGAGGCAGCACCTTCCAAACCCATGACAGCGGCCATCTGGACAAGGACAGCAGACACATGGGAACACCGCCAACTGGAAGCTCAACTCCAAGTCACTCAGCATCATGACTATAAAATATATCCCCGCTCCTTCACTGCCGCTGGTTCAAAACCATGGAACTGACTCGGGGAAACCCCACATGGACTGCACTGGTTAAAGAAGGAAGCTCACCACCTTCTCAAAGGCAATGAGGGATGGAAAATAAATGCTGACCCAGCCACAGACGCCTACATCACAATAATGAATAAACACAACACACTCTCCGTATACAATATGACAAGAATTTAACGGGCAGAAAAATCCCATTTGCAAAAGTAAAATCAGCAAATTTACAGGAATGTTTATTGTCCCAGTTCTAAATTGTTTTGTGGAAAATTAAATTACATCGACATTAAAGCAGCTGCCCAGTGATCTACACTGCTGTCTGACTTTACACAGCCGGTGTTACTGACAGTATTAAAGCAGCTGCCCAGTGATCTACACTGCTGTCTGACTGCACACAGCCGGTGTTACTGAAAGCTGATCAATGTGGAGAATCAGGACAGGATCGATGGAGAGGAAGAGGAAGAGGTGGGGGTGGTGGAGCCGAATGGAGGAGCCCCCAGCTCGGCTGTGGACAACAGACATCGGAAAGCTGAGCCTGAGCGGAAACTCATCCAGAGAAACATCGTCCTAATGGGCTGGGAGAACCTGGGAATGATCACTCACCTACGGTCACTCACTCACTCACTCACTCTCACCTGTCTTCACTCATTCACTTACCTTCACTCACTCACCATCACTCATTGACACTCACTCACCCACCTTCCCTGACGCACTCTCACACACCCACCCTGACACACTCTCTCACCCACCCTCTCTGACACACTCTCACTCACCCACCCTCCCTGACACACGCTCACCCACCCTCCCTGACACACTCTCACCCACCCACCCTCCCAGACACACTCTCACCACCCCCCATCCTCCCTGACACACTCTCCCTCACCCACCCTCCCTGACACACTCTCACTCACCCACCCTCCCTGACAGACAGTTACTCACCCACCTTCCCTGGCACACTCTCACTCACCCGCCCTCCCTGACACACACTCACCGCCCACCCTCCCTGACAGACAGTTACTCACCCACCCTCCCTGACACACTCTCACACACCCACTCTCCCTGACACACTCTCACACCCAACCTCCCTGACACACTCTCACTCACCCACCTCCCTGACACACTCTCACACCCCCCCCCCCCACCCCGTGACACACTCTCACACACCCACCCCCTCCTTGACACACACACTCTCACCCACACTCCCTGACACACACACTCTCACCCACCCTCCCTGACACACACTCACTCACCCACCCTCCCTGGCACATTCTCACTCACCACCCTCCCTGACACACTCTCACTCGCCCACTCTCCCTGACACACACTCTCTCACCCACCCTCCCTGACACACTCTCACTCACCCACCCTCCCTGACACACTCTCACTCACCCAGCCTCCCTGACACACTCTCACTCACCCACCCTCCCTGACACACACACACTCACGCAAACTCCCTGACACACTCTCACTGACCCACCCTCCCTAACACACTCACCTAGCCTCCCTGACACACTCTCACTCACCCACCCTCACTGACACATTCTCACTCACACACCCTCTCTGACACACACACACTGACCCACCCTCCCTGACACACACTCACTGACCCTCCCTCCCTGACACACACACGCTCACTCACCCACCCTCCCTGACACACTCTCACTCACCCACTCTCCCTGACAGACCCTCACTCACCCACCCTCCCTGACACACTCTCACTCACCCACCCTCCCTGACACACTCTCACTCACACACCCTCCCTGACAGACCCTCACTCACCCACCCTCCCTGACACACTCTCACTCACACACCCTCCCTGACACACTCATTCACGCACTCTCCCTGACAGACCCTCACTCACCCACCCTCCCTGACAGACCCTCACTCACCCACCCTCCCTGACACGCTCTCACTCACCCACCCTGACACACACACACTCACCCACCCTCCCTGACACACTCTCACTCACCTACCCTGACACACTTTCACTCCCTCACCCTCACACACAGTCACCCATCCTCATTCACCACCACTCGCCCTGATTGACTCCCCCTTTCAGACCCAACCTAACTCGTTCATCCTCACTCACACACTCTCAGCCACTCATCCTCAAACCAACGCACATTTTGACTCATCCTCACCCACTCTCCTTCAGGCTCTCCCCCTCACTCAGTCACCCCCCCACACTCACCCCCCATCCTCGCACACCCACCCTCACACACCCTCACTCACCCACCCTCACGCATGCTTATTCACTCACCCACACTCACACACCCACCCTCACGCACCCTCAATCAGTAACCCACCCTCACTGACACATTCACTCTCCCCCTCACTCAAATACCACCACCCACCCTAACTCACTCACTCACTCACCCTCCAACCCACCATCGCTCTCGAATGTTCCCTTACACATCCACCCTAACTCATTCATACTTACTCATCCAGCCTCACTCATTCACCCTCACAAAGACTCGCACCAACCCTCTTTAAGACCTTCACTCTCAGATCCTTACCCTTCCTCACTCACACACACTCACTCATTCACATTCCCTCATATACCCTTAATGAGCCACCCTCACCAGACGCACCTACCCTCTGTCACCCACTATCACTCACCCTCACTCACCCACCCATCCTCACACACCCTCATTTACCCACACCCATCCCCTCACTCACCCTGACTCACTCAACCACCATCACACACCCACCCTCGCCCACCACCCACACTCATTCTCTGCCACTCACACATCCTCACTCACCTTCACACACCCACTAATTCTCAATGACGCACCTCACTCACTGACCCGCACTCACTCATACATCCTCCTTCAATCATCCTCACTCATTCACCCTCACTCGACCACGGTCACTGACTCCCCCTCATTCATTCACCCCCTACATTCACTCACCAGCAGTCGACCCCCGACTCACCCAAGCTCACTCACTCACCGACCCCCTGACTCACCCACCCTCGCTCACTCATCTTCATTGACTCTCACTACACAACCTCACTCACCCAGCGGCACTCATTCCCTGCGTCTCACTCACTCTCCCTCACCTACCCTGGCTCATTCGTGCTCGGTGACACAGCCTCGCCCATTTACCCTCACTCAGTCATTCACCCTGATCTACCACTCATCAACACTAATACATCCTCAATCAGCCAACTCACTCACACACACTCACTCTCCTACCCTCACTCAGTTACTCACTCACCCACACTCACTCTCCTACCCTCACTCAGTTACTCACTCACCCACACTCACTCTCCTACCCTCACTCAGTTACTCACTCATCCTCTCTCACTGATGCTCAGGAAATCGGCAAGGGAGCGTCTGCAGCGAGTGAGGAATAGAGAACTGGAGCGAAACTGATGTCCATTGGCCCCCGAATGTGGCTCAGAACACGGAGGTGGCGAGAGCCGGGGGAAGGAGCGGAGAGCCGGGGGAAGGAGCCGAGAGCCGGGGGAAGGAGCCGAGAGCCGGGGAAAGTGCGGAGAGCCGGGGGAAGGAACCGAGAGCCGGGGGAAAGTGCGGAGAGCCGGGTGAAAGTGCAGAGAGCCGGGGGAAGGAGCAGAGAGCCGGCGGAAAGTGCGGAGAGCCGGGGGAAAGTGCGGAGAGCCGGGAGAAGGAGCAGAGAGCCGAGGGAAGGAGCAGAGAGTCGGGAGAAGGAGCAGAGAGTCGGGGAAAGATAGAGAGCCGGAGGAAGGCTGCAGAGAGCCGGGGGAAGGAGCAGAGAGCCGGAGGAAGGAGCAGAGAGCCGGGGGAAGGAGCAGAGCGCCGGGGGAAGGCCCAGAGAGCCGGAGGAAAGTGCGGAGAGCCGGGGGAAGGAGCAGAGAGCCGGGGGAAGGAGCAGAGCGCCGGGGGAAGGAGCCGAGAGCCGGAGGAAAGTGCGGAGAGCCGGGGGAAGGCGCAGAGAGCCGGGGAAAGTGCAGAGAGCCTGGAGAAGGGGCAGAGAGCCGGGGGAAGGGGCAGAGAGCTGGCGCAAGTGCGGAGAGCCGGACGAAAGTTCATAGAGTGGGCGATAAGCCATAAGAATCGGGGTAAAGCGCACAGTGCTGGCGAAATGTTCAAAAAGACCGGGGAAAGTGCCAGGAACCGGGAAAAGTCGAAAGAACTGGGGAAAGTGCAGCACACATGGGCAAAGCACAAAGAGCAGGAAGAAAATTCAGTGCCGAAAGTGCAGAGATGCGGAGGAAAGCGCAGAGAGCCGTGGAAAAGAGCAGAGAGCTAAACGATAGTGAAGGGACCAGGAGGAAGGTGCAGCAATCCAGCGGGAACCGCAGAGAGATGGGGGAACGCTCAGAGAGCGCGGGGCGGGGGTTGGGTGGATCGCAGACAGCCCGGTCTCAGTGACAGGCGGAATATGGAGTTAACACCACAATCAGCACAGGGCAGGCTCTTACTGAATGGGGGAGGAGACTCCACGGATTGAATGGCCTCCTCCTGCTGTCAATGTGCATGGTCCTAAAATTAGTGAATGTTGCAATTACTCAAATGTAGAGTTTTATTGTAATTATATAAAGGTACATTCAGAAGGTGTTTTTGAAGCAAAGCCACAATTCTCTGGTTTGGGGAGTGGGGTTAGTGAGATGGAGGGAGGAGGGGGCATCAGTCAGTTTGAACAAAGGGAATTTCCCAAAACTGCAAAGATACAAATGAAGACACAACTTTTGTAAGACAAATTGATTGTGACGTACACAGCTCAGTTAGCTGGATTGTGACGTACACAGCTCAATTAGCTGGATTATGACCTACTCGGCTCAGTTAGCTGGATTGTGACGTACACAGCTCAGTTAGCTGGATTGTGACATACCCAGCTCAGTGAGCTGTATTGTGACGTAGACATCACAGTCAGCTGGTTTGTGACGTACGCAGCTCAGTTCGCTGGATTGTGACGTACACAGATCAGTTAGCTGGATTGTGACGTACACAGCTCAGTTAGCTGGATTGTGACGTACGCAGCTCAGTTAGCTGGATTGTGACGTACACAGCTCAGTTAGCTGGATTGTGACGTACACAGCTCAGTTAGCTGGATTGTGACGTACACAGCTCAGTTAGCTGGATTGTGACGTACGCAGCTCAGTTAGCTGGATTGTGACGTATACAGCTCAGTTAGGTGGATTGTGACGTACACAGCTCAGTTAGCTCGATTGTGACGTACACAGCTCAGTTAGCTGGATTGTGACGTACACAGCTCAGTTAGGTGGATTGTGACGTACACAGCTCAGTTAGCTCGATTGTGACGTACACAGCTCAGTTAGCTCGATTGTGACGTACACAGCTCAGTTAGCTGGATTGTGACGTACACAGCTCAGTTAGCTGGACGGCTGGTTCGTGACGAAGAGCGATCCCAACAGCGCGGGTTCAATCGCTGCACCGGCTGAGGTTATTCATAAAGATCTCCATTCTCAACCTTGCCCCTGGCCTGATGTGTGGTGACCCTCAGGTTAAATCACCACAGTCAGCTCTCAAAGGGAAAGAACAGTCTCCGGGACTATGGCCTCATTTGCATTTTATATTACATGGTGGCTGAAATAATGGGGGAAACGCTCTGCTCTTCTCTTTCAATCCAATGAAAGATACACCATTCAGATTACATCAAAATATGTTTTTTTTTTATAGAGACGGAGAAAGAGGTGAGTTTCTGAACAAGTGACAAAAAGTAGGTGATTCCGAACGATAGAACCGATAGAAGATTCAATGTGGATGTGTGATTTAATCGGAAATGTTAGGATAAAATCATAGTTCTAGTCAAATTATGAAATGCTTGGTTACTTATAAATCACAAATACCAGAGTCTAACTTGTTGAATGGGCCATTCTCCCCCAGTGACACCGACTCCGCCCACTCTCTACAGTCTGGTCTCCTCCTGTCAGCAACACAACACCGACGGCTCCGTGACCTACGGCTGTTTGGCGATGGACTACTCCCCAGAAATCACCAGCCTCACCTGGAAGAACGATGGGCAGCTGATCACCACTGGAGTTAAGAAATACCCATCAGTAAAAAACAAGAAGGGAACCTACACCCTGAGCAGCCAGTTAACCATCACCGAGTCAGAGGGGGGATGCAGCAACATCAGCTGTGAGGTTCGACACAGCGTCTCAGACAAGAGCATTGGAATGGAATGTAAGTGTTGTGGAACCTGTGAGAAATAGAAAACCTATGATTACCTTATATAGGGTCTTGGATATAACTCATTTGTAATACTCTGCATATTCCTGATCCCTGGAAAATCCAGTTTAGTGTCTATTGACCACAAACATTTTTAAAGTATATCAACTCATTTTGTTTATCAATTTCTTCTGCAAGAAATATCTCATTGTGTTTCTTGAAGGTCCCAGAATTTATGCTCCAAATGTTCTCCTCACCGTGAGTTCCAGTGAAGAAATCACAAGGCAGAAATTTGCAACCATCGTCTGTTCGATCAACGATTTCCATCCAAAGTCAATGACGGTGAAGTGGCTGAAGAATGGACAAGCCATGGGTTCAGGAATTGTCACCTCTCCCGCCTGTGAAGTTAGCAGGAACTTCTCAGCGAGCAGTCGGCTGACAGTCTCCGCTGGGGAATGGTTCAGCAAAGCGGTCTATACCTGCCAGGTCACTCATGAAGAGGTCACCCAAATTCACAACATCACCGCGTCTGGTAAGAGACACAAACAGAGGAAACAATAAATCATCCTGCACTCTGATGTTAATCCAAATCAGGAATTTACTGAAGTTAGTACAAAGCACAGAATAACTTCTAGTTTGCTGCCATGTAGTTTGTGTTTCATTCTGATGTAAGAGCTGCATTAGGATTGCTGACCATTCACGATTTTATGAATATAGAAATAAATGTATCCCTATAATTTGAAGTAATTTAGTGAGTGAGGTGAATCAATGAAATGAAAATCGCTTATAGTCACAAGTAGGCTTCAAATGAAGTTACTGTGAAAAACCCCTCGTCGCCACATTCCGGCGCCTGTTCGGGGAGGCTGGTATGGGAATTGATCCCGCGCTGCTGGCCTTACTTGGTCTACTTTAAAAGTCAGCTATTTAGCCCTGTGCTAAACCAGCCCCTGGTGGACTTGATATCAGCTTTATCCTCAGACAGCTGATTATATTTGAGAGTCAGTGGGTGTCTGGAACCTTTAACTGATAACAGCTCCGGGGGAAGTGTTGGAAAGTTCATCCAACCTATTTATGGATCAGCCTCCAGTACTTCGTCCCTGAGATCAGGAATTGAATATTTGTATTGGGAATGCTGCAATACTGATTCGTTAGAATGGCATCGGGGCTGACTGTATTTCACAATGAGAATAGTTTTCAGAAACCAAACTGGTCTTCCAATGCGTATCGAGGATTAAAGGCGATCTTTAGGGGTTGATGCTTCGAAGTTGATTATTTCGAGGTTGATGTTTCGAAGTTGATTTATTCCCATTTAGAGTTCAGGCTGAATCCTGCTGACCTGATTCTGAAGATCAAACTTGGCTTGATTTCCACTTTTTTCATTCACAGATCCTTCCATTTGCACTGATGCCTCAGTAACAATAGTGCCACCACCAATAGAACAGGTCTTACTGGAGGCGACTGTAACCTTAACCTGTGTCATTTCGAATGCTCCTTATGGAGTCAACGTGTCCTGGAGTGAAGCTAAGAAGCTGCTGAAATCAGAGATCGCCGACGAGCCTGGGGCAGATACTGAGAGCGTGCTCAGCAAATTAAACATCTCGACACAAGCCTGGCTGAGTGGGGCTGTGTTTGACTGTGTGGCGAGCCATCAGGACCTGCCAACTCCTTTAAGAATTTCAATTCACAAAAAAATAGGTGAGCGGTGAGACTGAAGCAATAATTGAGCCATTGTGTCTATTTCTAGTGTCAGTGCAGCGGTCAGTATTTAGCATTCAGTGTATTTATGGTCCATTCTGATTGGTAATTCCACTAACTAAATACTCTGGGCGTTTAGAGTTTCAGGGGGAAATTGATATGTAGATGAATGAACAATGAATTAAACCCAGTGATATTGGGTGTAGATCAAGCGAGACCATAGACCACAAGACTTAGGAGCAGATGTAACCCATTGGGCCCATCAACACCGGTCCAGCCTTCAGTGAGTTCAAGCCTGATCTGATGTGATAACCTTCAACTCCTCTTTCCCACCTTATCCCCATATCTCTTGACGGTTTTACTGATTTAAAATATGTGTCCCTCAACCTTGAACGTACTGACCGACCCAGAATCTGAGGTCGCCTTCATTCTTCTAAACTCCAATCAGTACAGCCCAGCCGACTTAACCTCTCCCCGAAAGAAAATCCCTCCATACCCGGGATCAACCTTGTGATCCTTCTCTGGACTGCCTTCAAAACCAATCTGTCTTCTTTAGATAAGGGCACCAAAGCTATTCAAAATATATCAGGTGTTGTCTAACTAATTCCCCAGTTTTAGCTAGGCTTCCCCATTGTTATATTCTACTCCTTTTAAAATAAAGATCAGCATTCAATTTGTCTCCATATTACCTGCAAAACTTACTTTTTGTGGTTTCTGCACGAGGGCCCCCAATTCCCCCGTTACTTCAGCTTTCTTCAGTCTTTCTCCATCTAAATAATAATTCTTTATGTTCTTCCTCCTACCAAAGTGTCTAACCTCACATTCTCTGTCCCTCTGTGGATTTTCTGTAATCCTCACCACTTGCCTTTCTACCTATTTTTTGTCATCTGCAAACATGGGAATAGTACATTCATTTATCAAACACCGTTTTGAAATTCATGTATATTACATCTATTGCCCCACCCCCTCCCCCTCCCTCTCTCGCCTTCTCGTCATCACCTCAAATAAGGGCACTAAATTTGTCAGGCATGATTTACCCTTCCCGAAGCCGGACTGACTCTGTTTGATTATATTGAGTATTTATAAATGCTCAGCTATTGGATCTGTTATAATGGACTCGAACCGTTTTCCACTGACAGATGTTAAGGTCCCTGGCCTATAGTTACCTGTGTTTGACTCCCTTCCCTTTTGAATAAGGATGTTACATTGGCAGTTGTCCAATCTTCTTGGGGTAAGGTGGGAGGAGCCTCGTGTGGAGTTTATACACCAGCACAGAACAGTTGGGCCGAATGACCTGTTTCCCTGCTGTTCACTTTCTGAAACTTTCGAATCCAATATCCGTAAATTCTCAGGGAAAAGGATTGTGTCCACCTCTGCTCCGAGCTGGGAACCCGGACAGACCCCAAAGTGGAAAATGGAAACCTTTAAAATCCAACACAAAACACATTTCTCCCACATCTAACCCGCGGTTCCATTGTCTCCGGAATTCCCCATTTTATTGACATTTATTGTACATTTTCTGCAGATCCCAATCCGCGGGAACCGTCCGTCTCTGTCCTCCTGCCCTCGGCTGAAGACGTCTCCGCTCAGAGATTCGTCTCCCTCAGCTGCTTAGTGAGAGGTTTCTCCCCCCGAGAGATCTTCGTCAAGTGGACCGTCAATGACAAGCCGGTGAATCCCGGGAACGACAAGAACACCGAGGTGATGGCGGAGAACGGCAATAGCTCCTTCTTCATGTACAGCCTGTTATCCATTGCAGCGGAGGAGTGGGCCAGCGGCGCTTCTTACTCCTGTGTGGTGGGACATGAAGCCATCCCCTTGAAGATCATCAACAGAACGGTTGATAAATCCAGCGGTAAACCCAGTTTTGTGAACATTTCCCTCGCTCTGATGGACACCGTTAATTCATGTCAATGAGAATCGATTGGTTATATTTCGAACTAAAATAAAAATAATAAAAACGTTTCCTCTAATTGTGATTTAAACATACAGCCGCTTGATTAATGGTGTTTCCACTTTACTGATGTTAGATCTGAAAATGAAATGAAAATCACTTATTGTCGCAAGTAGGCTTCAGTCAAGTTATTGTGAAAAGCCCCTCAGCGCCACATTCCGGCGCCTGTTCGGGGAGGCTGGTACGGGGATTGACCCGTGCTGCTGGCCTGTATTGGTCTGCTTTAAAATCCAGCGATTTAGCCATGTGCTAAACCAGTCCCTGGTCAATGAGACCCGGATTTCTACAGGTCTCGGCCCCAAGTCTGATACAACCAGAGCTCCCAGCTCAGATACACCCTGGATTAGAGACAGAGTAAAACTCATTCATTCCAGGATTCAGCAAAATATCTTCATTGACTTTCCTCCAGCTGAGGAGAAATCGGACAATTTCCCATTTCAGACAAACAAACCCATCACATTTAGATCTCGGTGTTCCTGCTTCTCTCATTGTCCATCCCTTTAAAATTAATGTCAGCTTTAAGTTGCTGCATGAGACCCACTGGGAACTGGTTTGAGGGTCACACAGAAACATGGACCAACAATCTCCAGTCAAAGAGAGGGGAAAGTGAAATTGTTAATCCACTGTACCCCCACCTCCCCAACAGAGAGAGCGGGAGGGGTATTAGTTATTCCACTGTCTCCCCACCCACCCACCTCCCCCACAGAGAGAGGGGAAGGGCATTAGTTAATCCACTGAACCCCCACTTCCCCAATAGAGGGAGGGGGAGGGTCTTTAGTGAATTCACTGTACCC
This sequence comes from Scyliorhinus canicula, assembly GCF_902713615.1. Classification (NCBI taxonomy): domain Eukaryota; kingdom Metazoa; phylum Chordata; class Chondrichthyes; order Carcharhiniformes; family Scyliorhinidae; genus Scyliorhinus; species Scyliorhinus canicula. Next base: position 175,021 of record NW_024055445.1, read on the forward strand.
CCACTTCCCCAACAGAGAGAGTGGGAGGAGCTTTAGTTAATCCACTGTACCCCCACTTCGCCAACAAAGAGAGGGGGAGGGGCATTAGTTAATCCACTGTACCCCACCTCATCAACAGAGAGAGTGGGAGGGACTTTAGTTAATCCACTGTACCCCCACTTCACCAACAAAGAGAGGGGCATTAGTTAATCCATTGTCTCCCCACGTCCCCAACAAAGAGAGCAGTTGGGGCATTACTTAACACATTGTGCCCCCACTTCCCCAGCAAAGCGAGGGGAGGAGCATTAGTTAACACATTGTGCCCCCACTTCCCCAACAAAGAGACGGTGGTGGGCTGAGTTAATCCACTGTACATCCGCTTCCAACAATGAGGGGGGTGTACATTAGTTAATCCACTGGACATCCGCTTCCAAAAATGAGTGGAAGGACATTATTTAATCCACTGCCTCCCCACTTCCCCAACAAAGAGAGCAAAGGGGCAATACTAACCCATTGTACCTCCACTTTCCCAACCAAAAGAGGAGGAAGGTGATGAGTGAACTCTCTGTATCTCCACCTCCAGCAGGGAGAACCCAAAGGCAATTTGCTGAGCTGACCAGAGAGAGGGAGATTATTAACTCAATATCTTCCCAGTCCCCAAGCAGGGAGTTTGGAAGTAAACGGTTGTCTGGACTAAGAACTCAGTTACTGACATTACAAGACGCCATGTAGTTTACAGGCTGATACATTATAAAGATGTTCTTAAAATATCTATTTATGCAACATAATTTTTTTTAGCACCCTTGTTCCTCTTATCCGTATGCTGAAACCGATTCCCCATAATCCAAATCCAGACTGGTGATTGAATTCTCTCTGGGTTTTCACTGTTCTCTCCCGAGGAGCCTCCTCGTATTTTTGCATTAGGTCACCTGATGTCAACTTGCAACTCACGGAAAACACATTTATATGCAGAAAGTTCAACATATTCTACATCGGTATCAATAATACCCACAACTAGCAAAGCTACAGGCAGCTGATACAAATACACAGACAGATAAACAGACACAGACACTACACACACATGCACACAGACCCACAAACACACACACGCTCACAAGTAGACACAAACACACACATAGAAACACATGCACAAACATACACCCAGGCACAACGGACCACACATATTTTGACACAAAAACACACGCAAATGCGCACAAAAATTCACAAGCATGCACATAAACACAAAAAGCACATGTTTAGAAACACACAGACTCACGTGCACATCCACACATACAAACACAATTCCACACACACAAGTGGGTACACGCGTGTACACAGACATATACAACCACATGTCCACACAGATACACAGACATATACAACCAGACAAGCAGGCTGACAGAAGAATATGAAACAGAAATGTAACCAATAACATGTAAATTAGCAGAATTTCACGATGACAGAAATATTTCCATTCAAACAGAGACAATAATCCACACTAACGGACACACGTAGATACATATTAGCTGACTCGTACACACGCTAACACGAACACATATGAATACACATAGAGTCATCAACACACATCAATAGATAGTTATAATCAAACATCAACGCATAAATAGCACCTCTGCCTCACAGCGCCATAATCCCGGGTTCAATTCCAGCCTTGGGTGATTGTCTGTGTGGAGTTCCCACGTTCTGCCGGGTCTGTTCCTGTTTCCTCCGCGTGCTCCAGTTTCCTCCCACAGTCCAAAGATGTGCAGGTTAGGTGGATTGGCCAGGCTATATTACCCCTTAGTGCCCACAACGTTAGGTGGGGATACGATGTTCTGGGGACAGGGCAGGGGCATGCGTCCAGGCAGACTGCTCTTTCGGAGGGTCGGTGCAGACTCAATGGGCCGAATAGCCTCGTTCGGCACAGTAGGGATTATATTTAATGATGATTCTATGAAGAAATACACGCATCAACAAACACACACACACACAAACGCACTTATCCAGACACAAACATTAAGACAATGACATGCATGTTGAACGTACAAAGACACATTAACACTTTCATTACTGGACAGGGAAGTATAAACTTATATTGACATAGGCATTAATATATAAACATAGACTTCAACACACAAACACACACAATAAAACACTCATATGTACACATTAACAGAAGATAAACAAAGTTCACACAGGCGCTGACACACAAATACACAGATCAATACTCATTGACACATGAACACACAATGACACTTATAAAGACATCGGGACACACAAAAGAAGAGTAAAGAAATACGAATTTCGCATCCACACAGGCACAAAAGCTAAAGAACAAACACAGACGTCAGGCAAGGGCGGCACGGTGGCATAGTGGTTAGCACTGCTGCCTCACGCCACCATGGACCTGGGGTTGATCCCGCTCCTGGGTCTGTGTCCCAGTGGAGTTTCCCAGTGACACGTGGGTCTCACCCCGATAACCCAAAGATGTGCAGGGTAGGTGGATTGGCCATGTTAAATTGCCCCTTAATTGGAAGAAAAAAGTTACAGAGATCGATTTCCGAGTGTCATGAACTCAACAGTAGAAATGCAATGACAAATATATTAAAGAATGAATTAGCAGCGGGAGAAAATGAAACGAGAATATTAAAAAACATATCCTGGATTAATAAACAAACTAATTATATTTGGCTCGATCCCCGTAGATACCACAGACCACACCTGGACTGAAGACAATGAGGATGATAACGGGAACATCTGGACAACCGCTTCCACATTCATCACCCTGTTCTTCCTGAGCATTTCCTACAGCGCTGCAGTCACTCTGGTGAAGGTGAGAAGATTCAATCCACTCACACTTCAAACTGACAGAGGCCGTTTAAAACATCTCGAAATGTTTGATTGATTAAAAACTCTAACATCAATGTCCCAGATCATAAACATCTGCTTCATCATTTTCTCTCTCTTTTACAGATCAAGTGATCGGTTGACGTTCGGACGCTGTAGATTTCCCTCAGCTGTTTATTATGATCTATGTGTGACACAAATACAATATCTCCTCTTGGTGACTCTCACAGTAAAATTATCTCAGTTTATTATTCTGCATCGGTAACTGAGACAATCATGGACAGTATTTCTGCTTTTCAGTTTAAAATGTACGAGATAATTTTGGCTGTAATGTAATTGTAGCTAGTAATTTCTCTCAATGTCATGTCTAAATAAGTAACTTATCTCGGATCTTATTCACAACTCTTGCCTTCCCTTTATGTTGAGCTCCTGTTCTCTCTTGTGTCTGTTACAGTTGTACATACATTTGGCAGCTCAGAGGGCATGTGTTCTGTTATCAGTGTCACCCTCAATCGCTATGTTCCCTTTTGTAAACATCAAAATAAGCTTTTGTGTAATATTTTCTCTGAAATTTTAATAAATATTGAATGAAAAAAGAAGAAAACAAGTCTAATCTGAACTCCTTTCTCTAAGGTCCATCGGCACTGATCCTTTTCCCCGATTATACAGTTTTCTCCCCTTTCCCAGACAGATATTTCTCACCAGTCCTGTCTGGGATGTGTCTGAACTCAAGGCCCCTCAGTTAAAGAGCCGCTGCGCCACCAAGCGGCCCATCCGGGTTAAGTCACCTTCACCTTTGCCTTTTTATGGTAAACTCCAGAGACCGAATGATTGCACAACTGAAGAATTCCACAGATTCACTACCCTCTGATGGAAGAAATGTCTCCTCACCTCTGTCATAAATTTGAGACCCGTTCCTCAAAGTTATGCCCTCTGGTCCCAGACTCTCACACAAGAGGAAACAAGATGATTTTTCAGGCTGTGTAACTGGTTAAAGCTCTTTCCACAGTCAGTTCACTGGAACACTCCCACTCAGATGTGTGTGTGTCTCGGGGCTTTTCCAGTCACACTGATGTTTGAAATCTCTTCCCACAGTCAGAACAGACAAACACATTGACAGTTTGTGATATGTAGGTCCTAATGAATTGAGTCAGATCTTGATGTTATATTTGGTTCGAGTTGCCCAGCTGCCAAACCTCCCGTTCTAATGCCTGAAAAAGAAGTTTTGAACCAGAATATTGTTCCCAGTGTCTCTGAAACACTCTGTCCGCTGAGGAATCCACTGGGTGTGGAAGGTGTCACGCATTCCGGTGGATGCCACATGCTCCCTCTGCAAGACCACTGGGAATAGACAAGACCACAGAACAGAAGTCGGCAGCCAGAGTAACCGCCCACCCCCTCCATAATAATAATAATAATCTTTATTGTCACAAGTAGGCTTACATTAACAATGCAATGGAGTTACTGTGAAAAGCCCCTCGTCACCACACTCCGGCGCATGGTTGGGTCACAGAGGGAGCATTCAGAATGTTCAATTCACAGCACGTCTTTCGGGACTTGTGGGAGCAACCCAGAGCACCCGGAGGAAACCCACGGGGAGAAAGTGCAGACTCCACACAGTCAGTGACCCAAGCTGGGCATCGGATCTGGGACCCTGAAACTGTGAAGCAACAGTGCTATCCTACCCCACCCAGCTACAATGCACTGTTTTAACCAGACTCAAAGTAGATTCAAGATGTCACACTCAGCACAAGAATATTAGATATTATAGACTGTCAGATCCACAAACTCTGCCAAAGAGGCTGCAAATTAACAGGTTACTGTGGACATTAAACTGTGGGCAATATTCGATGCTGTGACCAATACTTAGTTAAATACGGACCTGAATAACGAAACTTTGCAGCCACCTGTGCAGTTTAAATATGTCGTTGTGTCAGGATGAACCAGCATTTGAGGAATATGAAATCTCGGGACTGTTGGTCTCCAAGTGCCGTATTGAACACAAGAGAATGACCTTGAATTGGGACAGAGATGAGCGTGAGTGAGCATCGTAAACTGCTATTGTATTGGGGTGTTCTGGGCCCCAAAATTTGAACCCTGCAGTTAATTGTCAGGGATGCAGTATAATAAACCCTGAACAAAGCAAATGTGTGTGTGAGAAGCAGCTGAAGCACCAGGAACCAGCTGAACGAGCAGAGCTGAATGTCTCCCAGTGCAGCCACAGGACTGAACTTATTCCAGCTTCCAAGCCCACCTCAGACCCAACCTCCTGGATATTCATCTACAAGAACATTTGAGGACTTTGGGTCTGTACTCGTTGGGGTTTAGAAGGATGAGAGGGGATCTTATTGAAACTTACAAGATACTGCGAGGCCTGGATAGAGTGAACATGAAGAGGATGTTTCCACTTGCAGCAAAAAATAGAACCAGAGGACACCATCTCAGACTACAGGGACGATCCTTTAAAACAGATGAGGAGGAATTTCTTCAGCCAGAGGGTGGTGAATCTGTGGAACACTTTGCCGCAGAAGGCTGTGGCGTCCAATTCACTGAGTGTCTTTAAGACAGAGATAGATAGGTTCTTTATTAATAAGGGGATCACGGATTATGGGGAGAAGGCAGGGGAATGGGGATGAAACAATATAAACCATGATTGAATGGAGGAGCTGAGTCGATGGGCCAAATGGCCTCATTCTGCTCCTATGCCTTATGGTCTTATAAGGAGCTTCAGAGACTCATGAGAATTATTTGCTTTTAAAAACGCTTCACTCCAACTAAAGGATCGGCTCAATAAGAAGACATCAGACCTGCAGCGATATAAAGATTGCAGTCTACATTCCATTTTCATCATCACAGCTTCAACTTGATCTGTACCTAATTTCTGTGTCTGTGTCAGTGAGTGAAAGAGCCGAGAGACTTAGATGCTCAAACATCCAGGGAAAGGTTGTGAAAATAAATAACCTTTATTCCTTTAAAAATCACCAGTAAGCCTGCTGCTGAACTGTATTTTAAATAAAGAAATATCACGCTGAGGGTCAGAAAATATCACACAAACATCCTGATAATGGACGGGAAAGGACCACGAAATGTAATCACCCGTTGTATAACCCCCTTCAGGTAGCTATATAGAGGCTGCAGCCTCTCACACTGAATGTCTCCGTGATCCATAGAGACCTCCAGGCTACAAACATCAGCTGCAGCCTGGGAGTGGGTGAAAGATCTTAAAAACCTGTTGGCTTGAATGTGCCCCGGGCACTAGGACCCGGCTGGAAACAGAAACCTTCAGGTCCCGACCACCAGCTGTTGCATCACCAAGACGCCAGCGCATGCGCTCTGCTTCCCCGGTGAACCAAGATGGCGGTTGTGAAGCAGGGCCTTGTCCCGGGAGAGAGAGCTGACCGGCGGTGATGTGACCTGAGGATCACCACACCTCAGGCAAGGGGCCAGGTTGGGAAGGTGGTGCCTTCAGGAATAACTGGGAAGGTGATGTTTGGTCAGTTGCTGCAGTCTGTGTAGTGAAGGTGCTGTCACAGTGGTGTGAGGTAAGGAAGTACAGGATTATCACCCAGCAATGATGAATTAAGGGGAATGTAAATCCAGCTCAGGCTGCTTTCAGATTGGAAAGGGAGCTAAGGTGTGTCCTTAGAGCTGGTGAATGTTGTGGCTTTGCCAGTTTCTCTGTAAAGCCCTTCTCATTCATTCCCCCTTTTTACAGCACGGATAGAGGCTCTTTGGCCCATTCATAATAATCTTTAATATTAGTGTCACAAGTAGGTTTACACTAACACTGCAATGAAGTTGCTGTGAAAATCCCCCACTCGCCTGTTCAGGTACGCAGAGGAAGAATTCAAAATGTCCAATTCATCTAACAAGCTCATCTTTCCGGACTTGTTGGAGGAAATCGGAGCACCTGGAAGAACCCCACGTAGACATGGGGAGAACGTGCAGACTCCGAAGCCGGGAATCGACCCCAAGTCCCTGATGCTGTGAAGCAACAGTGCTAACCACTATGCTACCGTGCCGCCCAGAAGATTATTATATTACTAATTCTGGATGAATTGTGTCCCAGGATGCTGTGGGAGGTGAGGGAGAGATTGCAGTGGCTCTTACCCAAAGATTTAACCATAAATTCGGCCTGTGATCCGTAGAATTTAGAAGGTTAAGGTGTGATCTGATTGAAGTATTTAAGATATTAACAGGGAAAGACAGGGTAGATAAAGATAAACTATTTCCACTGGTTGGAGATTCCAAAAGTAGGGATCATTGTCTAAAAATTAGGGCTTGACCATTCAGGAGAGATGTTCGGAAGAACTTCTTCACACACAGGGTGGGAGAGGTTTGAAACTCTTTCCCACAAACAGCAGGTGAAGTTGCATCAGTTGTTAAGTTTAAATCTGAGGTAGAGTTTTGTTAAGCAAAGATATTAATGGATATGGAGTTAGATCACAGATCAGCCATGATCTCACTAAATGGCAGGACAGATTCGAGGGGCTGAATGGCCTACTCCTGTCCCTATGTGTATTTCTGTAATTCTGAAATACAGACAATAATATGACAGGGGCAGCACGGTGGCGCAGTGAGGTTAGCCTTGCAGCCTCACGGCGCCGAGGACCCAGGTTCGATCCCGGCTCAGGGTCACTGTCCGTGTGGAGTTTGCACATTCTCCCCATGACTGCGTGGGTTTCGGCCCCACAACCCAAAAATGTGCAGGCTAGGTGGATTGGCCACACTAAATTGCCCCTTAATTGGAAAAAAAATGAATTGGGTACACTAAATTTTAAAAAGATAGTATACCATGACAGGGAAAGAGTTCGGATTAGAACCTGAGTTAGTCCGAGCTGCAAACCATCCCTCCAGATCCTGGCCCTTCATGGATTTAATGAAGGCCAAGGCGATAGTTGGATTATTGAAAGACTTGATGGAGTTGTTGGATACCATTTTTTGGGTCTCAGGATAAAGCATGACGTAATTCACGACCCACAGGCTTGAGCTGCCTATGAACTTCATCGAAGCCTCGACGCTTCGTTTGTGTTGCTGACGAAAGTCCTGAATCGTCCCTCTCTCCTGGAGCCAGATGCCACCTCACCGTTCCCTCTCCAGGACATTCTGGCGATCTTTCCAGTTGTGGAAGTGAATGATTATAGGCCTGGGATGAAAACTATCCCTCAGCCTCAGAGACAGGATACGATACATCCTTTCCAATTTGAAACACCCAGGCTTCACATCCAGCTTGCGAAAACGTGGCTTCCGGTCCTCGAAGAACTAACGGGAGCCTTACCATCCACACCTTCTGACAGGCCGTCAACTCGGATGTTCTTTCTCTGACACTCGGTTCTCCAAATCCTCTAGGACCTCCGCCAGCCACTCGGCTGGTTCTCAAAGGATTGAATTCTTGCCTCTGTTGAGGAGGCATCTTGCTGAATGTTCAGGATTCTCTCCTCCGGATCATCGAGCCTCTTCCTGGTGTTTTGCAGCTGGGCCTCATGAGCTCACAGATATTGAGTCAGCACACTCCGCCTCTGGTCAGTAACACGGATAATGTCGGCAGTCATCATTTTCGCCACCTCTTGAGAGAGCCCCACAGAGTGCGGGATTGTGAGACCTCCTGAGGGTCAGGCCGCATTGTTGAAAAGGCGGCTTCATTCCCGCTGAATCCACCTGCGCTGTTTTATCAGCCATTTCTTCACTTTTTACAGCATAATCCTTCCAGACCGAACCCTGAAGTCTTCCAGGGACATGATAACAAATATTAATTCAAGGATTAGGTAGATGAGTGCCAGGCAATCAGGATAAGTGACAGATCATAGGTCAGTGGCACTAGAACCTGCGGAAAACAAGCTAATCCCATTCTGGTGGGAGGGATTTCTTCACTCGAGGATATGGTGAAGCTTTGGAATTCTCTACCTCCGAGGATTGTGCAGCTTCAGTCGTCAAGTATGTTCAAGACACAGATTGACAAGTTTCTGGATATTGAAGATGTCGAGGGATATGGGGATAAAGTGGGAAAACGGTGCTGAGCTAGATCGGCTAAGGATCCCATTGAATGGTTCAGCTTCAATGGGCCGAATGGCCGACTGCAACTCCTATTTGTTATGATCTCCTGGACAGGAAGCTGTGAGCTTGGATCTGTCAATCAACATGAATCAGCACCTTCAGGAGAATTGGGAGGGTGAATATTAGATACAGCAGAGTGAGAATGGAGGGAGATTGTGTGGGATGGAGATTTACAGCTTTCGGGGAATAAGATAGAGGAAACAATGTGACATAGAAACTAGCATTGTCCTGAGTTTCAATCCTGTACTGACAGTGACGAATTTTGTAAATTGTTTCTTCCAGGATATTAGACAAGGAGGAATTACAGACAGAAATCTCAAATGTTACGTCCCGATCTGACAGCCACTCCCTTCCTTGGAACCTGAATACCATCGGGCTTTCAATCTAGAAGGAGAAATGTTTACCCGGACTGTTAGCTAAACATTTCAACCATTAGTGCGACTGGAAAAGCACCGAGACCCACACAACACACACCCGAGTGAGAGAGTTCCAGAGAACTGACTGTGGAAAGAGCTTTAACCAGTTACACAGCCTGAAAAACACAACCTTCAGAGTGAGGAGAGACCATACCTGTGTTGTGGATGAGGCTTCAACTGATTGTCCAACCTGCAGAGACGTGAGGAGACCCAAAACATGGAGAAACCGTGGAAATGTAGGGATTGTGGGAAGGGATTCAGAGTCCCATCTCAGCTGGAAATTCATCAACGCAGTCACACTGGGGAGAGGCCATTCACCTGCTCGAAGTGTGGGAAGGGATTTACTCAGTTCTCCAGTCTGCAGAAACATCAGCGAGTTCACACTGGGGAGAGGCCATTCACCTGCTCAAAGTGTGGGAAGGGATTTACTCAGTTCTCCAGTCTGCAGACACATCAGCGAGTTCACACTGGGGAGAAGCCATTCACCTGCTCCCAGTGTGGGAAGGGATTTACTCAATTATATCACCTTCAGAGACACCTGCGAGTTCACACTGGAGAGAGGCCGTTCACCTGCTCTCAGTGTGGGAAAGGATTTGCTGAAGTATCCAACCTGCAGTCACACCAGCGAGTTCACACTGGGGAGAGGCCGTTCACCTGCTCTGAGTGTGGGAAAGGATTTACTCAATTATCTCACCTGCGGACACACCAGCGAGTTCACACTGGGGAGAGGCCGTTCACCTGCTCTCAATGTGGGAAAGGATTTGCTGAAGTATCCAACCTGCGGAGACACCAGCGAGTTCAGAATGGGGAGAGACCATTCACCTGCTTTCAGTGTGGGAACGGATTCACTCGGTTATCTCACCTGCGGACACACCAGCGAGTTCACACTGGGGAGAGGCCATTGATCTGCTCTCAGTGTGGGAAAGGATTTACTCGTTTATCCAACCTGCGGAGACACCAGCGAATTCACACTGGGGAGACGCCGTCCACCTCTCACTGTGAGATGGGATTGCATGTTTCATCGCACCTGCTGTGACACCAACAATTTCACAATCGATTACAGGGGTTGGATTCGGCTGTTATTGTTCCTGCTCTATATCCAGGACTGCATTTTGTTCATTCTGACAGGTGGTCAGTGGGGATGGTTGGAGGGTTTCTTTCTGCTGGACTGGCCGGTCTCACCACTTTGCCTCCAGTCGGCTGATTCTCTTTGAGCTTTGTTGCTAATACCTGGTTTCAAATTGCACAAGGATCTCCGAGTGAAAGGGTGTTTGGTAGTGTGAAGATATTTAGTTTCCATTTCTGTTTCAAACCCTCCAAGCATGCCATGTTGCCATGGAGATGGGCCCTGGTGGTTACCTGGTTCTTTTGTTTAAGTTATCTGGGTGTTCCTCACATAAGAAAACTATCAGGGTATGAGCGGCAAGTTGTCTGAGGTGGATTGGGAAACTGATTGGTACAGGGAATACCTAATGTTTAAGAAATTATTACATATTTATCAGGGGGTCGGTCAGCTCAGTTGGCTGGACGGCTGGTTCGTGATGCAGAGTGAGGCCAACAGTGAGGATTCAACTCCCGTATTAGCTGAGTTGATTCATGAAGGCCCGCCCTTCTCAACCAGGCCCCTCGCCTGAGGTGTGCTGACCCTCGGGTTAAATCACCTCCAGTCAGTTCTCTCTCTGTCAAAGGGGAGAGCAGCCTATGCTCCTCTGGGATTTTTGCAACTTTTATTTCACATAAATACAACAAATATAGATTCCTTTAAAGAATAAAAATCCAACAGGAAAAGTGATGGAACCATGGCTAACAAGAAAAGTTAAAGATTCATGAGATCCATTAGAATTCAGCAAAGGAGGACCAAGAAACTGATGAGAGCAAACTGGTGAGAAACATAAAAACCGACTGGAAAAGCTTTGACAGGAATGTGAAAAGGAAAAGATTAGCAAAGAACAATGTGGGTCCATTCCAGGCAGAGACAGGAGAGTTTATAATGGGGAGTAAGGAAATGGCAGAGAAACTGAACAATGTGTGTCTGTCTTCACGGAGGAAGATGCAAAAATTTCCCGAAAACCCGAGAGACCCAAGGGGCTCGTGAGCACAAGGAACAGTAAGAGATGAGAATTAGTGAAAAAGTAGTACTGGAGAAATTAATGGGGTTGGAAGTGAATAAATCCCCAAAAGCTGATGATCCACATACCAGAGTGCTGAACGAGGTGGCTGTAGAGATCTGTATTCCTCATTCTAAATTCTCCTGACTCTATCTGGAATGGACAAACTTTTCCTTTTTACGTACCTATAGAAACCTTTACCATCCATTTTTATGTAATTTGCTGTTTCACATTCATATTCTATTCTCCCTCGGTGTCTTGGTCCTTTGCTCTATTATAAAATCGTCCCAATCCTCAGGTTTATTCCTATTTCTGATAACTTTATCAGCCTTTTCTTTCAATCTTTTACAAAACTTCACTTCCTCTGGTAGTCAGTTCTCTGACCTTTTGGGGTTCTTGTGCTCTGAAGGAAAGTAAACTGTGTAATAATTATTGAAAGTCTATCCATTGCCTGTGGACTGTCATATTTTAATGTATTTACCCCAATCCTCCTCAGCTAATTTGTCCCTTCAACCTTTCAGGGGCTGGTTTAGCTCACAAGGCTAAATCGCTGGCTTATAAAGCAGACCAAGCAGGCCAGCAGCACGGTTCGATTCCCTTACCAGCCTCCCCGGACAGGCGCCGGAATGTGCCGACTAGGGGCTTTTCACAGTAACTTCATTGAAGCCTACTCGTGACAATAAGCGATTTTCATTTTCATTTCATAACTTCCTTCAAGCTTAGTACCCTGGCTTCAGATTGGAATACCTCATATTCAATATTCTGGTCACTCATCCCTAAAGGTTGTTTTCAGCGCGATTATCAATTAGCCCTTTATCATTGCATCATACTAGATCTACAAGAGCCTGTTCTCTAGTCGGTTCCTCAACATACTGCTGTAGATAACTGTCCCTAACACACTCCAAAAACTTGTCCTCCACAGCATCAGTGTCCATTAAGTTTACCCAGTCTATGTGCAGATTGAAGTCACCCGTTAATGTTTTACCCATGCTACATCCTTCTCTAATCTCCGATTAATACCTTGTACCACACAACCCGTACTGTTTGGTGGCCTATAACAGCTCTTACCAATGTTTCCTGCCCCATGCTGTTTCTTGAATCCACCCAAACATATTCCACGTTTTGTATTCCTGATCTGAGATCCACCCTTACTAATGTTATGATGCTGTCCCTTATTATCTGAGCAACGCCACCTGCTTTTCCTTTTTGCCTGCATCATCAGCAAACTAAGCGACCATACCTTTGGTACTGTCATCAAAGTCATTGATATAAATTGTAAAACGTTGAGGCTCCAGCACTGATGGATGTGACACATCACTCATTACATCTTGCCCACCAGAAAATGGCCTATTTGTGCCTCCTCTCTGTTTTCTGGCAGCTGGCTAATCTTTCACTGTGAAAGACAGTTCTGGGATTAAAGGCTGCCTGACTGTGAAAAGAACGCAAGTAAATCCTGGGGAATGACTCATTACTTCGGACTGGTTCTGAGATAATTCAGTTTCGACTTGCAGGGCAAAGTAACTATAATCGTGCAGTTCGAATTTAGATTGCGTAACTGTGGTATGGTAGCACAGTGGTTAGCACTGGTGCTTCACAGTGCCAGGGCGCCAGGTTCAATTCCCACTTGAGCCACTGTTGTACAGTCTGCATGTTCTCCCTGTGTCTGTGTGGGTTTCCTCCGGATGCTCCGGTTTCCTCCCACAAGTCCCGAAAGGTGTGCTTGTTAGATGAATTTGGCATCCGGAATTCTCCCTCTGTGTACTCAAACAGGTGCCGGACTGTGGCAACTAGGGGCTTTTCACAGTATCTTCATTGCAGTGTTAATGTCAGCCTACTTGTGACGATAATAAAGATTATTATTATTAAAAAAGAGTAAAGTTCTATGTGTAGGTTAATGTACCTTTTAGTTTGTTGCATTAAAAGTCATAACACGTGAAGTCCCGCCGTGTGATTCTTTAATTTGTTGACTGGGAATTCAATTTTTAAAAAATAATTTGCTGACCTTTATGGAGGTCCTAATCCACAAATTCTGACTTCCCTCGTGCACCTGTCTGTCTCTATTGTTCGTGTCACTGACAGCCACGTGATGGAGCTGAGGGCTGAATTTAGCTGAGAGTAAAGGAGCCTGTGCACGAATAGAGACAGGAAGGGCTGGAGGCCTGACTGGGAAATGGATCTCCAACTAATCAGGGGTGGGGGGGTTTCGGCGACCACAGTTTACATATAGAAAAATCCCGGAGTTCCCCTCAGGGAAGTGTGTGTAAAGGCCACAATGTTACAGAAATTCAGGTAAACAGGTTACAAGGGGAAAGAATATAATGGAAATGTTTGCACCGAGCACTAGAAAACTCTAAGGCTACAAAAGGAAGAACCTTATTGATTGTCATGATGGGGAATGTAGACAGAGGGAGGCAACACAGAGAAGATCTGAATAACTTTAATAAACTTTATTCAACAGTAATGACACTTACACACATTAAAACAAAGGACCTACAATACAAACAGATTCTCAGAGGTCAGACTGAGGATAAGATTGGACATGAAGAGATAAATAATCCGAAAGGACAGACAATGTATATTCTCAACACTGAGCCAGAGGGTCAGGAGATGGACTAAATACAAAGACATTCTTAAGTTTTTAAGAGAGGAGATATTCAGTTCTAAACCATGAGAAAAGTAGTGGTAATATCACACAGACTGACTAAAGAGCATGACATCATTTACCAAATGAATTAATGGGTTCATGTGTTCCACTTTGATAAATAAATAACCAGAGTGTGTTGACAAGTTAAGAACGCGTTACTACAGCCAAAAGGATCAATACACAAAAGCTCGGTGTTCCTGAGCAGATTGATCAGATTAGAATAACGTGCTCACTGATCTTTCTGATGAGACCTCCCGTCAGTATCCAGTAATCTCACGGTCTCTGTCTGGAATGGGTTATGTGATAGAAATAAAAACATGAACCAATGTCTCATTGTTTCTTAGTTTCCGAGCTCGTATTAAGTGTTATGGATAATTCGGTAAAAACACATGGTATATTTAGATTTTCGGGAGCAACACTGTAACCATTTGAAATGAAATCCAGGATCTCTGATCATTATGAATTCCATTATCAGAAGCTGTGTTTCCAGACAGCACACACAGCCACCCTCTGTACAGTGTGAACTTACTGAGGAGTCAAAGGTTTAAATGACTGAGTGAATCCCTTCCCACTCAGATCAGATGAACAGTCTCAGCCCAGTGTGAACTTTCATCAGGTCAGTTGAAACATTTCCACACATAAAGTGAATGACTGTCGAACAGCAAACTGTGTGACTGAGTGAATCCCTACACACACACGGCACGTGAATGACTGTCGAACAGCAAACTGTGTGAATCCCAACACACACACACAGGGCAAGTGAATAGACTGTCGAAACAGCAGACTGGTGACTGAGAGAATCCCTACACACACAGACAGGGCAAGTGAATGACTGTCCAACAGCAGACTGTGTGACTGAGTGAATCCCTATACACACACAGGGCAAGTGAATGACTGTCCAACAGCAGACTGTGTGAATCCCTATACACACAGCAAGCGAATGACTGTTGAACAGCAGACTGTGACAGTGAATCCCCCCCACACACACACACACACACACACACAGCAAGTGAACAACTGTCCAACAGCAGACTGTGACTGAATCCCTGCACACACACACAGACACACACACACACGGCAAGTGAATGACTGTCCAACAGCAGGACTGTGTGACTGTGATAATCCCTACACACACAGACACATAGAGCAGATGGTTGGCCTCTCCCCAGTATGAATACACTGGTGTCTCAGAAGGATGTATGTCTAATTGACTCTCCTCCCACACTCGGAGCATGGGATGGCCTCTTCCCGGAGTGAGTGCAATGGTGAACTGTAAGGTGAGATGTTTGCCTGAATCCAGTCCCACAGTGAGACCCCTGAACCACTCACATCCGTGAACACGTCAATGGGAGATAAGTTCCTCGGAAGTTTACAGCACTTCCCGCAGTCTGGGCAGTTAATAGGTCACTCATCAGTGTGAACTGGCTGATGTCTCACCAGGTTGGACAAGTGAACTAATCCCATCCTACACTTGGAACAGGTGAATGGCCTCTCCCCAGTGTGAAGTCGCTGGTGGATCAGCAGGTAGGATGAATGAGTGAATTGTTTTCCTCACACAGAACAACTGAATGGTTTCTCCCCAGTGAACTCGCTGGTGTATCCGCAGTTGGGATGACTGACTAAATCTCTTCCCATATTCAGAGCAGGTGAATGGCCTCTGCCCAGTCTGAATTCTCTGGTGTCTGAAGGCAGGATGCGATACTGAATCCTTTCCCACATTCAGAGTAGGTGAATGGCCTCTGCCCGTCTGAATTCTCTGGTGTCTGAAGGCAGGATGCGATACTGAATCCTTTCCCACATTCAGAGTAGGTGAATGGCCTCTGCCCAGTCTGAATTCTCTGGTGTCTGAAGGCAGGATGCGATACTGAATCCTTTCCCACATTCAGAGCAGGGTGAATGGCCTCTGCCCAGTCTGAATTCTCTGGTGTCTGAAGGCAGGATGCGATACTGAATCCTTTCCCACATTCAGAGCAGGTGAATGGCTCTGCCCAGTCTGAATTTCTCGGTGTCTGAAGGCAGGATGCGATACTGAATCCTTTCCCACATTCAGAGCAGGTGAATGGCCTCTGCCCAGTCTGAATTCTCTGGTGTCTGAAGGCAGGATGCGATACTGAATCCTTTCCCACATTCAGAGTAGGTGAATGGCCTCTGCCCAGTCTGAATTCTCTGGTGTCTGAAGGCAGGATGCGATACTGAATCCTTTCCCACATTCAGAGTAGGTGAATGGCCTCTGCCCAGTCTGAATTCTCTGGTGTCTGAAGGCAGGATGCGATACTGAATCTTTTCTCACATTCAGAGCAGGTGAATGGACTCTTGGCAGTGTGACTGTGATGTACAGTGGGGTCAGATGAACGCCTAAACCTACTGTCACAGTGAGAGCACTTGAACCGTATCTCAGCAGTGTGAACAAGTTGGTGGGATATCAGGGCTCCAGTGGGCAGCACGGTAGCATAATGGCTACCACTATGGCTTCACAGCACCAGGATCCCAGGTTCGATTCCCAGCTTGGGTCACTGTCTGTGCGGAGTCTGCACGTTCTCCCCATGTCTGCGTGGGTTTCCTCCGGGTGCTCCGCTTTCCTCCCACAAGTCCCATTAGGTACTTTGGACAGTTTGAATTCTCCCTCATTATACCCAAACAGGCGCTGGAATGTAGCGACTACGGGCTTTTCACAGTAACTTCATTGCAGTTTTAATGTAAGCCCACTTGTGACAATAAGGATTATTTAAAAATTCCCGCAATCTGGACATTTAAAAGGTCTCATCAGTGTGAACCTTCTGGTGTGTCAGCAAGTGTGATGAACAAGTGAATACCTTCCCACACTCACAGCAGGTGAACGGCCTCTCTCAGTGTGAGTGCCCTGATGTACAGTGAGGTCAGATGATCGTTTGAAACCAGTCCCAATGGGAGAGCAGCTGAATGGTCCTTCATCAGTGTGAATACGTTGACAGGACTTCAGTTCCCAGGAGATTCGACAGTACTTCCCACAGTCCAGGCATTTAACGGTCTCTCATCAGTGTGAATCCGCTGGTGTCTCAGCAGGTTGGATGGCTGAGTGAATCCTTTCCCACAATGAGGGCAGGTGAATGGCTTCTCTCTGGTGTGAATTCGCTGGTGAACCAGCATAGCTGATGCACAAGTGAACCCCTTTCCACACTTGGAGCAAGTGAATGGCCTCTCCCCAGTGTGAATGCGTTGGTGTGTCCGCAGTTGGGATGGGGTAATAAATCCTTTCATACAGTTAGAGCAGGTGAATGGTCTCTCCCCGGTGTGAACTCGCTGGTGTTGAGTGAGGTTAAATGATCGCCTGAACCCAGTCCCGCAGTGAGAGCATCTGAACGGTTTCTTGTCAGTGTGAACACGTTGATGGGACTTCAGATCCCCAGAACTTTTATAGCACTTCCCACAGTCTGGGCATTTAAAAGGTCTCTCATCAGTGTGAATCCGCTGGTGTCTCAGCAGGTTGGATGACTGAATGAATCCTTTCCCACACTGAGAGCAGGTGAACGGTCTCTCCCCAGTGTGACTGCGCCGATGTTTTAACAGGTCAGATGATTGTCTGAATCCTCGTCCACACACAGAACACGTGAACGGTTTCTCCTCACTGTGAACGGTGCTTTTCTCTTCCATGTTCAAAATCTGATGATATTCAGGTGATGATAAATTGGCGACTTTTCCAATGTCCTGTGAAACTGATTTAAAACAGAAAAAAGGGAGTGAGTGAGAGAAGCCACAAAAACACAAGAGAGAGAGCGACTGTGGAGCAGCAGGGTTGAAGGGGATGAAGTTTATACTAGCTACAACTCGACAAAAGTCTGCCAACCATCAACATGAACCACCCAAAAGGACTGGGATAGCAGGTATATATTAATAATAATAATCTTCCATATTGAACATCGTCATCTTGTGTTTCCCCTCCAGGTAACATACCGTCCTGACTAATCAGATATCCAGTACTGGATAAGCAGAAATTTCCTCTCTCAATTTAATTATTGACAAGACTGAAGCCTTGTCTTCAGTCCCAGCTATAAACTCCACTCCCTCACCAGTGGCTCCATCCCTCTCCCTGGGAACTGTCTGAATCAGACGGTTCACAACCTCAGTGTCACCTAAATATGGGTTTCCAACCCACATCATAACCAAGACGTTTATTTCCACCTCAGTGCTCGTCTCTCTCTCGCTGTGTAATCTCCTCTCTGCCCTTGACTCACTCTCTCTCCCTCTTATCTCCCCCTGCTCGTCTTTCTCTTGTTAGTGAAAGGGCAGGGAAGTGGAAGAAGCTAATTTGCTCTTTCAGAGAGCTAGCATGGGCAAGACAGGCTGAATGGCCCCGGCCCCTGTCTGTATTGTAATCACTCAATAATTCAATGAAAAAAGACTTACACTGGAGGCGATGGACCAGATTCTGC
Source organism: Scyliorhinus canicula (assembly GCF_902713615.1). NCBI lineage: Eukaryota > Metazoa > Chordata > Chondrichthyes > Carcharhiniformes > Scyliorhinidae > Scyliorhinus > Scyliorhinus canicula. The sequence goes on from NW_024055445.1 coordinate 193,475, forward strand.
CTCCGGACCTACCCTGCTACAAACTGGCTCTTAATTGGTCTGTCTGTGTTTCCATGAGCGACGCTTGCAATAAAAAAAATCAAAATACTGCAGTTGCTGGAAAGCTGAAATGAAAAGAGGAAATGCTGGAAACACTCAGCAGGATCTGTGGGAAGGGAAACAGATTTCACATTTTCACTTTGTGCAGAATGAACTGCAGGGAATAAAAATGGTCAATATAAGCTCAGAAGTGGAAGAGAAATGCATTATGCCACAGGAAAAGCAATTCCTGACTCTGAAAGGTGCAGTGAGATGGTCGGGGATGAGCAGTGATGGAAACCTCATTTAGACATGGTCGATGGAAGTAACAATAACATTTAAAAAAATTAATGTACAGGATGCTGGTTAGGCCAGCATTTATTGTCCATCCTTAGATGCCCTTCAGAAGGTGGTGCTGAGTTGCCTTCTTGAACCGCTGCAGTCCTGGGCATGTAGGTACATGCACTGTGCTGTTAGGGAGGGAGTTCAAGGATGTTGCCCCAGCAACAGGAGGAGCGGCGATATATTCCCAGCTCAGGGCGGTGAGTGACTTGTAGGGAAGCCTCCAGGTGGTGGGGTCCCCAGATATCTGCTGCCCTTGTCCTTCTAGATGGTAGTGGTCGTGGGTTTGGATTGTGTTGTCTAAGGAACCTTGTTGAGTTACTGCAGTGCATCTTGTAGATGGTACACACGGCTGCCACTGTTAGTCGGTGCTGGAGGGTTTTAATGTTTGTGGAAGGGGGACAATCAAGCGGGCTGCTTTGTCCTGGATGGTGTTGAGCTTCTTTAGTGTTGTTAGAACTGCACTCATGCAGGCAAGTGGAGAGTATTCCATTACAGTCCTGACTTGTGCCTTACAGATGATGGACAGGCTTTGAGGGGAGTCAGGTGGTGAATTACTAGCCGCAGGATTCCTGGCCTTTGACCTGGCAGCCACATTATGAATGTGGCTAGTCCAGTTCAGTTTCTGATCAATGGAACCATGCTAAATATATTTAAAATATGTTAAAACTCATTCATTACTGGAGACAGAGAACAATGGTGGAAGGTGATTCGGGAGAACAGGGGTAAAGCAGATGGAGATGGATTCAGGCCCAGAGTAAATAACAGACCCACAAATCTTTGGAGGCATGGGGCACAATGTCCCAGGAGGGAGAGAGATCCAGAGAGCAGAATTCACTTCTTTTCCTTGACTTCTCTACTTATCATCTGGGTCCCTGCAAATCAGGGAAATGGACGGTCAAATTCCCCAGATCAAAGACTAATCCAGTTTGATGGACAGGTTTTCTCCATTCTGAACAATGGGGAACAACCTCCTCCCAGTCATTCAAAATGTTGCCCTTACACAGATGGCGGCCGGACATGCGCCTTGCTGCATCTTGCCCACCAGAAAGATTGAGCCTCCAGTCGTCGGCTAATCATTCTCCAAGGCGGCCTTCAAGACACAGGACAACAAGGGCAGCACCACAAGCGGTTAGCACTGGGACTGCAGCGCTGAGGACCCAGGTTCAAATCATGGCCCTGGTCACTGTCCTTGTGGAGTTTGCACATTCTCCCCGTGTCTACATGGGTTTCAGCCCACAACCCAAAGATGTGCAGGTTAGGTGGATTGGCCAGGCTAAATTGCCCCTTAATTGGGAAAAAAAATAATTGGATACTCTAAATTTATTTTTAAAAAGACACAGAGACAACCCAAAATTGCCGAGCAGAAACTGGTCATCAGACTCTGCTCGCATGAGGCCGGCCTGAACCGGATCTCGGGTTCATATCACATTACATGTAACTCCGACCATACTGCCCGCGTTTACAGAATCCTACTCACTGTCCTGGTTTGAGACAATTCACACACTCAATTACCTGTGATTATCCCTCACTCTGTTTGTTCCTATAGAGACTGTCATTCCAGTCTGTAATGAATGAATTAAAATCACTTATTGTCACAAGCAGGCTTCAATGAAGTTACTGTGAAAAGCCCCTAGTCGCCACATTCCGGAGCCTATTCAGGGAGGCCGGTACGGGAATTGAACCCGTGGTGCTGGCCTGCCTTGGTCTGCTTTAAAAGCCAGCGATTTAGCCCAGTGTGCTAAACCAGCCCTGTTTGATTATCTGGCAATTGTGTCTCTGCCTATATATACTATAAGAAGTCTTACAACACCAGGTTAAAGTCCAACAGGTTTGTTTCAAACACGAGCTTTCGGAGCACGGCTCCTTCTTCAGGTGAATGAAGGAGCCGTGCTCCGAAAGCTCGTGGTTTGAAACAAACCTGTTGGACTTTAACCTGGTGTTGTAAGACTTCTTACTGTGCTCACCCCAGTCCAACGCCGGCATCTCCACATCATATATATACTATGTTTATGAACCTGCCTCCACTTCACCTGAGGCAGGATCACCGCTCCGAAAGCTTGTGATTTCCAATAAACCTGTTGGGCTTTACCCTGGTTTTGTGAGACTTCTCCCTGGGCTCACCCCAGCCCAGAGGCGGCATCTCCACCCCACCAGAAAGGTGGCGTCAAACAAGGCCTATCACGAGAAGTTGGGGGCTCTGTTCAGCGCAAATATGGGGACTGGGAAGTTATTTCTCATAGTTTCAGCTTGAAAAGGATGTTTTGATGTATCTCCACCAACCTGGCAGATCTGTCCTCTCGGAGCACCGCCAACTCCCCCGGCACCGACCGCGGCCCCGAGACACAACAGTGACAGCCCAGCCCCGCCCCTCATTGTCTCCGATTGGCTGGAGGACCAGCCTCTCCCACACGGTTCTCCAGCCCCGCCTCTCATTCACTCCGATTGATTGCTTGGAGGACCAGCCTCTCCGATTCGGTCCTGCAGTCCCGCCCCCACTTTCTATTGGTCGCGAACCGCCGTCAATCATGCCCAGGGAGCTGGAGCATGCGTGTGCAGCTGCCAGGCCTGAACATTATTGCGCATGCGCGGAGTCGAGGCCTTTGGCGGAAGGAGCCGGAGAGAGCGGAGTCAGCGTCAGGCGGTGGGTGGGAGGATTTGGAAACACTTTGTGGGTCCGCAAACCCTTCACCATCATTGTCAGCTCCCTGCTTTGCAGCTGCGGGGCTCAGATCAATGAGGACTCTGATCTCTGGCAAGGAAGGAACTTCTCAGACAGCAGTGGAAGCTGCTTCATTAAATATATTCAAGGCTCAGTTAGATCCGAAAGGCAGTCAAAGGTTATGGGTGACAGGAAGAAAATGAAGTTTAGGGTCACAATCCGATCAGCCATGATCTTATTAAATCGAAGTGCAGGATTGATGGGC
>NW_024055446.1:0-46040 GCF_902713615.1 Scyliorhinus canicula
GTAAGACAGAGAGAATGCATGTGTGAGAGACTGTATATCTGTGTTTCGTGTGTTGTGCGCCGAAGCACCCATGCTGTGTACAACTGAATGTCACTCAGGTCACAGGCATTCCTTCCAATTTCAATAGATAACCAACAAATATCCACGGATTTCGAGACAAGTGTTGCCACATGAAGCTCCCAATTGTCGTTCTGGGTTTTCATATTCTCGGTTTATGTCAATGTCAAAGCTGCTAAATCCACTGGTCCAGGGGCTCATACCAGCCCACCGGAAGTGCCGGCAATTTTTTCCGTTGCTGCTGGTGACACCCAATTGCGATGCTTAATATTTAGGTTTAGGGACATTATGTCACACTTAGAAGAAACCTTGAAGTGGAATATCTGGCTCCCCACTGGATACGTGGCTCCGGCTGCTTCGCGAAGTGAAAATTCCTTGGTCATGTGACCATCTTCCATTTGGAGACCACACTGGAACCGTGCAAACCACCTCTTTTTGATTGTTTTGAAGGGACTTGGAAGCTCTGTCTTTGAGAGAACTGCTGCATTTCTGATTTTGTCCTGCCAGTAAATCTCCATAATGCACTGCGGACAACAAAGATGAAATTTTTTGAGCTATTTTTCTTGACAGCTGCAAGTGTTCCTTGTTTCACAGACATACAGCAAGGTTCATAGAATCATAGAATTTACAGTGCAGAAGAAGGCTATTCGGCCCATCAAGTCCCTTGGAGACAGCATCCTACCTAACCCGTACCTCCACCCTATCCCACATCTCCACCGTATCTCTGTAACCCCATCTGACCTTTTTGGATGCTAATGGTAATTTAGCACAGCCAATCCACCTATCCTGGACATCTTAGGACTGTGGGAGGAAACCGGAGCGCCCGGTGGAACCCACGCAGACACGGGAGAGAATGTGCAGACTCTGCACAGTGACCCAAGGCAGAAATTGAACCGGTGACCCTGAAGCTATGGAGCAACTGTGCTTGCCACTGTTCTAACTTGCTGGCCTAAGGTTCTGAGAGTTTAGGCCTTATAAACCATTAGCTCATTCCAAAGCTTGATGTTATTCCATGGACATTTTAATGAGTCAAACAAAGGTAGTACATGCTTTCCCCATGTCAGCATCATGTTCTACATCAAGGCTGAAAGTGCAACACCTTGTCCATGATCACTGTTTTCCTCATGCTTATGGCAAGGAAGAACAAGTTACAGGCATTGGGGACAGAGTCATGAGTCTCTGTGGATGATGTTTTGTTTGGATGATCGAATTTCAGCGTGGAGGAATTCTCTGATGCGGATGCATTGTGATTTTGTCCCTGTTTTGATGACTGAAAGGTTGTAGGGGTTGCAGCCTGACCGAGTGTGCTAGTGGATTTCATCCCATATCTTCAGGGAAGGCAAAGATCAGCAGCTTGAAGAGAAAGCTCCCGAATAGAGTTGGGTAAATCACACGGTCCTCTTTCACTCAATTATTCACTTAGAATCTGTCGGAAGTGGAATCGTCAATCTGTACAGTGCAGTGCATTTTGCCATGGAAGAAGTGAATGAGACAGGGGAGCTTTAGCAGACAGCCAATTATCCCCAAAACCTATAGTCTCTGCTCTGCTGACGGTGTCGAATGTTTATTGATGTTGATGAAAGCAAGGTGAAGAGGTAGACTTGTCGTACAGGGAACAGATCACGCCCAGAGTAAATCTTGCGACACAGACACCGCACCTTGCATCCAGCGACATTCAGCCTGCAAGCAGATGATGTATTTAAAGTGTGAAGCCAGCAAAGCCCTTCCCAGTGCTGCTATAAGTGAGATAGGTCAATAGTTGCTGCAGTTTCCTCTGTCCACTTTGTTTTCAGATATTGGTTATGATTTTGCATCATGAATCTCCTGTGGGATGGTTTATATCTTCCATCAGAGAAGGAGAAGGCCACAAATGTTCAGAAACACAGTAATTATATTCATCAATCTTCATTCAATTATGAATATAAATAATTGAATTCACCAATTACCGTCGTTTCACAAAAATTAATACAGTTTTAAATTAAGTTATATGGTGCGGGTGTCGCTAGTTGGGCCATGATTTATTGACCATCGCTAATTGTCTTTCACAAAGTGGTGATGTGCTACCTATTTGAACCTCCGCAGTCACTCTGGTGTCGGTACACCGACGGTGCTGTTAGGGAGGGAGTTATAGTCGTTCGAACCAGCGACACCGAAGATGCTGCGATATATTTCCAAGTCAGGATAGTGAGTGATTTGGAGGGGAATTTCCAGGTGGTGATCTTTCCATGTGTCAGCTGCCTTTTCCTTCTAGAAGGCAATGGGCCTGGATTTAGAAGGTGTTTCAAAGGAGACTTGATGGGTTTCTGTGGTGCATCTTGCGGATGGTAAATTATTGTCATTGTTCAACGGTGGTGGATGGAACCTTGCCTCCCACTAAATCTCCTCTAAACTTTGCCGCACGGACCTTAATCCTATGCTACCTGGTGACTGACCTTGCCACCCTGGGAATGAGTTCCTGCCATCCATTCTAGCCATGTCCATCATAAGAGTGGTTGCACATAGGGTGACAATCAAGCGGGCTGCTTTGACCTGGATGGTGTCAAGCTTCTTCAATGTTGTTGGAGCTGCACCCAGCCAGGCAACTGGAGAGTATTCAATTACACTCCTGACTTATGCCTCATAGATGGTGAACAGGCTTTGGGAGTCATGAGTGAGCTACTCGCCACAGATTCTCTAGACCCTGACCAGATCATGTCACCTCAGCATTTATATGGTCAGTCCAGGACAGTTTCTGGTCAATGGTAACCCCAGGCTGTTGATAATTGGGGATTCAGCGATGACAATATCATTGAATGTCAAGGAGAGATTGTTAGATTCTATTTTGGTGGAGATGGTCATTCTTTAGCACTTCCGTGGCGAATGTTACCAATTATCACAACTCACAAAGTTAAATACTTATATGAATCAATTATGATCAACTCACAACATAAATAGTTACATTCACCTATTATTTTCCGCATTTGGTTTTACAAAATGTAAATGCAATTCATTTAAGGGAGGTGGATTTGAGACCAGGAAGAGATCAGCCATGATGATTGAACGGCGGAGCAGGCTCCAATGTCTGAAACTCCGACTTCTGCTCCTAATTCCTATGTTTAACATAATTTATTGGAGATTAACTTCATTGAGATAGCATTGACCATTCTGTCACCAACAAGTACATCTGCGTCAGAATTCAATGTGAAATTGAATTAAACCACACCGAGGATAATGTGCAGCCTCCCAGCAGCCTCTGCGCTGTATTGGTCAGTAATCACCTCGTCCTCACACAGAATCGCCAGACTGGAGGGTGAGATGATTTTTAAAGTGTCGGTAGAAATGAAAATACCTGTACCTGATGTGACATTAATGAATCATTAAATCCCGATTTGTTATTACACTGTTTTGGAAAGCAATTCAACGTCTGCATCTGTCCACTGAGTTTGACAGGATTTCTGTTTTCAGTCTGGTGTCTTCATTAAGTTGTGTCGGGACATCTGGAGTGACTTTTGTACATGAAATGACCACATGCACACAATATTACAACCGTCCCTCCTCAATGTAATCATTTTCCCGCTTTCTGCCTTTGAAATGAAGATTCGCCATCAGCAGAGAAGAATCACCAGAACCGCAGGAATATCTCTACTTTCCTCTTAGTGACGTCCAGCTCGTCAGTTCCCGATAGTCTGGGGATGGAATTCACCCAGAAAAGCTTCAGCCACCGAATATATTAGTCTGGCACTAATTATCATATTCATAGAGTATCATAGAATTTACAGTGCAGAAGGAGGCCATTTGGCCCATCGAGTCTGCACCGGCTCTTGGAAAGAGCACCCTGCCCAAAGTCAACACCTCCACCTTATCCCCATAACCCAGTAACCCCACCCAACACTAAGGGCAATTTTGGACACTAACAGCAATTTATCATGGCCAATCCACCTAACCTGCACATCTTTGGACTGTGGGAGGAAACCGGAGCACCCGGAGGAAACCCACACACACACGGGGAGGATGTGCAGACTCCACGCAGACAGTGACCCAAGCCGGAATCGAACCTGGGACCCTGGAGCTGTGAAGCAATTGTGCTATCCACAAATTATGAAGGACCTGCTTTAATTTATCAAGCGCAAAATTGAGAATGTGGAACAACATCTTTCAGACCATCTATCCATCCATCCATCAACCACATTCACTGATTCCTCATTCAAAATATTCAGGCATCCAACCAACATCCATCCCTACATGAAAGCAGTCATCTCTTTATCTTTTGGCACGTGGTGGTGTAGTATTCATGTTATTGTACCAGTAATCCAAAGGCCCAGTCTAATCCTGTGGGGACTCAGGTACAAATCCCACTCTGGTCAGTAGTGGAATTTGATATCAATTAATAAATATGGAATACATACTAATGGTGACCATGAAATCCCCTCTGCATCATCAATGAAGGAAATCTGACATCCCTCCCTGGTCTCACCTACATGTGGCTCCAGTCAGACATCAACATGTCTGACTCTTCAGTTCCTTCTGAGCTGGCCCACTCAGTTCAACAGCAATTAGGGACAGGGATCACATGGTGGTCTTGCCAGTGAGTCCCACATTCCATGGAAGAATAAAGGGAAAACACATCAATGCACATGTTTATCTATTACAAAATGTACCCTCTGTCTGATAGTCTGCTTGTATTTCTATCCATCATCACAATGTTATGAGGTGTGGGAGAGATCCTCCAGCCGGTTAGTGTTGTTAAGAGAGGCTAGAAAAGCTGGATAACTCTCCTTTCCTTAGAGATGGGAACAGTTCAAATAAATTCGCAATTTAAAACATAAAATGATCTCCAGTACTGTTGCTGGGTAGATTTGTTTATAAATAGTCCTCATTGACAATGTTAAGAATTTGAAGTTGGCTTGCAGCCAAGCGGTCAGTACTGAGGAAACAGATCTTTGAAAAACAAATGCAGATGCTTCCTGTAAACAACATCGAACATTCGAGCCTCCCTGACTGCAGGCGGCTGGACTGCTGCCAAATACTGTGTGGGGCAGATTAGCCTGAATATGAATGGATTAAATGGGATTTATCCATTCAAACAATAAATGTTTCAGTCTCACATGAAGTAAACGTTTTAAATGGTGATCCATGCAAATAAATATATTCACTGAATGTTTTGTTCACTATGAGATTAAACACAATGGGAAAATAGTTAACTGACCAGATGCTATTTAATTTATATTAGTTCCGAGGAAAGGTCACTCTAGTTATTAAAGTCCGTTTGTTAAGAGCCTAATGAAGTGAGAGTGAGTGGTGTGATGGACCCCAATCCACAAGTTCAATAAGATGACTTCAATTACAAAAAATAAAATAAAATGAATTTAAAGTAAATAAACTGCATTAAACTCGCGGGGATTCCTAGAATATTCTCTGAATTCTTGATCTCCTTGATCTCTTATACCCGATTAACACCGTGTTATGTACAGTTTAATTTGTCTGGATTTCAATTGTTTAACAGTCCCTCTCATTGCTGCCAATGAGTGGAGAAATGACCAGTTCATGACCTGCTTTAGTGGAGAATAAAACATTTATTCCTGTGATATTGTGTAATATGCCGCAAAGTCCTGATATCCTGTGTTCCCAACACCAGTGAATGTTAGACAGCCGCTGGTCAGTAAAATTAGCGGCAACGATTTGGATGCTAAAGGATAACTTTGCTGATCGCCGCGTCCGTTCTGATTCATTAACTTCTCTGTCAAAAGCTGGTCTGAATTTTATGTTTTTCTGTCAACTCACTGCTGAATTACCAGGCAAGCGGCTTCTTTACCGTTAATGTTCACCGGACTGTCTGAGGCTCAGGGGCAAATCGAGAAATGTAAAGAGAGACATTGTATAATGTGAGGAGTTTCTTCTTGTCGACAGACCCACATTGTACAGTGATGGCCATCCGCACTGCTAATGTAATCACGTCATTCATTCCCTCATTTAGTTACATTTCGTCTGAGAAATTATACTTTGCTGTTGTAATTGGATAGACAGACGATTTATACCCTGATAAATGTAATTTATTCTGTTTATGTTCATCCCTTTATATTGGAGTGCAGAAATAAAGAGACTTAATGTATAATGGAATTAGATTTTACTCAGAGATGCTCAAATATAATTTTCTATTCGGATGAGGAGAGACATTACAGTGAATCTATTCAGCCAAACAAATATACCAATCTAATGTCACTTTTAATAATAACCTATAGTAAATATCTGGGTCCATTCTGTTGGGGGTGTGGAAGGTGGGACGTGGATCCAGGCGCCGCCTCCACCAGGGAATCAACAGGCGGCGCCTGGAAAGCCGCCCCCTTCTGCCGGGTATTTAAATGCCGATCACTGGGACCCGAATCCAACAGTCCGGGAGCTGGTTTGTTCACTGAGTTCCTGACACAACCATTTCCCCCAAATGACCAGAAGGATGAGGTGGGCCATTTCTCTCAGTTTGTTGCTGACTTTCTTATCCCGTGAGTAGTTTTTATTGTCCAAGTCTCTCACTGTTACTGTCTCAGTGTTAGTCTCTCTCTGGAATGTTCCAGAGTCACCAATCATTTCACCAGCATTAATCCTCGGGCTTTTTGATATATTTTTACAGGTGTCCAGTCGGATGTTGTGTTGACTCAGCCAGAGGCAGAGACCGGGCGTCCCGGAGGCTCCCTGACACTGACCTGTAAAACCAGCGGCTTCAATCTTGGCAGCACTAACATGCACTGGGTCCGACAGGTTCCCGGACAGGGGCTGGAGTGGCTGGTTTACTACTATAGTTCATCAGACAACAGCTACGCCCCAGCCATTAAAGATCGATTCACTGCGTCCAAAGACACTTCAAACAACATCTTCTCTTTGGCCATGAGGAGCCTGAAGATCGAAGACACCGCCATCTATTACTGTGCAAGAGACCCACAGCGAGAGGAACCAGGGCTGGACCCGCACAAGAACAGCTCGGGAGGGAATTCAACAACGTCCATCGTTACCTGAAGGTCAGCACTTGATCCAAATCTAATATTAATGTCAGTGATCAGAGTCATTGCACACGCTGCTTCTTACATAACTCACACAGAGAAAATTAAACAGTAAAGCCGAACAAACCAATCGATCTAATAGGATGAGCTTTTGTCTGTTATATTTACTGTTCACAGTTTCAGCAAATACAGACTTGAATATAATCATCGTTTTATTATTCCTGATACTTGGGAAAATCTATGTACATTGGATTTGATAAACTGCTGTATAAATAGTAAATTAGATCAGAAGTAAACGTGTATTTGAAGTGAATATTGAGCGGCAGGACTGAACAGAGAGTGAGTGCAGTTTTTGTGCGGGTGTCTGTCACTGTGACTACAGTGGGTCACAGTGCTGTGCACAGCGACATCCTCATACAAAAACCTCAGTGATAGAGCTTGTTCAAATTGGTGATCAGCGTCACAGCAGGATCGTCAATGTAAATGAATTTTAAATAAAACAACGTTTGTAACTAATATTAGTTTGCACAAAGGTATAAAAATCTTCCACTTTATCACTGTTCACCGACTCGCTAAATCTGCACAGAGGGTTTTAAAGTGTTCTGATCCTCTTTATAAATGTAATGACCCGGACAAGCTGAAATAACTCACCCATTCGCTCTTGGAAGAGACAGTTAGTTTTTTGTGTGAGCAGTGAAATTAAATCTCTGTATTTTACAGTTAACAGTCTGCCGCAGTATTTGACACGCTGTGTCTCACTGTGATACCTGGCACAGCAGTTACTGTCAATGCAAAAAGCCCGTCAGCACTAATTCACTGAGGCTGGCTCAGTGCTCGCGTTTACAATCCAACTTTATTCACAGTGAAGCATTATTTATTTCCAGCACTGACAAAATAATAAGAATGAAAATAGAAATTTAGTGGTCGTTAGTTAGTCACAGTTGGTGATTTCAGTAACATTTCCATATCTGTGAAATATAAACCATTCGGTCATTTATGAAGAGAGAACGGTATCCACAAATATTAACATAATTTCCTGAAAATTAATCGTGAATTTTCTTTGCCGTTGGTTTGTGAATATTTAAAATAATGGTGGATTTCTGTCTATTTTGTGCAGGTGCGGTTATTGTATGGAGCTGCCCAGGGAATGTGACACTGTGACATCATGGGCTACTGGGGACAAGGCACCATGGTGACGGTGACTGCAGGTAAGAACCATTCCGTCATTTACCAACTGTTTTACTTGAGAATTTGTTTTATATTTTTCTGCATTTTCAAAATCCATTCGTTCACTGAAATGTGTTTTGGTGGATCATGTTTTGCGATGTTGTTGCAATGTTTCATTTGATTCTGCTGAAAGGGGGATATAGAATCCCGCGGTTTCTTGACAGAAAGATGCTGCTGAGGGATTCAGTCCCTGTTTGCTGTGATTTGGTGTTTATTTGCTGAGGATACTGTGTGGCCGGGTTACTTTAAATACAAAACGTGTGTTTTTACGATGTTTAATATCGGTTCTATCTAATATCTACAATTTGTACCGTCAATGCTTCACAGCTCCAGGGTCCCAGGTTCGATTCCCGGCTGGGTCACTGTCTGTGTGGAGTCTGCACGTCCTCCCCGTGTGTGCGTGGGTTTCCTCCGGGTGCTCCGGTTTCCTCCCACAGTCCAAAGATGTGCGGGTTAGGTGGATTGGCCATGCTAAATTGCCCATAGTGTAAGGTTAATGGGGGGATTGTTGGGTTACGGGTATACGGGTTACGTGGGTTTAAGTAAGGTGATCATTGCTCGGCACAACATCGAGGGCCGAAGGGCCTGTTCTGTGCTGTACTGTTCTATGTTCTATGTTCTATGTTCTGCACAAGTGTATGAGATCGATCCCAACATTGACAAAATGTGCTAAGTTTCTGTATTATCTTATTGAACATGTTCTGCTTACTGAAAGTGCTGATGGTATTATTCAGGTTTTCTGTTTAGTTTACCTGTTCGTTCATTTGATGAAATGGGGGTTTGGTGCATTCTAAATTGAAATGTTCTTGCAATGTTACATTTGATTCTTTTGGAAGTGTTTGTAGAATTGAGCTGCTTCTCCGTGATGTTTCACTCCTTCAGTGATGTGGTTTGGTGTTTTCCTGCTGAGGAATGTTTTTGGGTGACTTTGTGTAGGAAAGTTTGTGAAACGGTTTGGTGTGTCTGTATTGTTTCAACTCGGTGACACTGAGCGGTTACTCGGTTTGTGATTGAATGCAAAGGGTATACGTGTTTGAAACTGCTTGTCGCAGAGGACAGGGAGGCTGTTAGTGCATCTTGAAAAACAGTGAAAATTGCAGATTAAACTTTTACGTTTTCCGACAAATCCTTTCCGAGCACAGATTGTTGCTGCAATCACAGTTTGCCGTTTGTGCAAAGTTTAATCTCCGTGGCATCTGATGGTTGCAGCTTTTACCATCAACTGCAAACATTAAAAGCATTTAAATGTGTTTGAAAAATGACTCAGTATGAAAAAAATGGTTGAGTTTCAATATTTATTTGTTGTTAATATTCGAGCACCTCGCAATGCTATTGTTGTTATTCCACATTTCTGTTTAGTTTAATAATTTATACATTTGGTTACGAGCTGCTTTGCTGGATATTGATATTTTCTTGCAATATTAAGTTTGATCCACTTCGGTGTAGAATTGAGCTGCTTCTCCATAAACGGGTTTCAGTCCTTCATTGATGTAATTTAGTGTTTTGTTCTGCTGAGGAGATTGTGTATCTGGGTGACTTTAAATGATTCAGATCTGTCAAACGGTTCAGCGTTTCTGCATTGTTTCTGCATTGTTTAAACTCCGTGACACTGAGCGGTTGCACGTTTTCTGGTTGAATGCAAACAGTCTAGGCGTTTGAAAATGCTTGAAGGGCGATTGTCGGGAAAAAAAAACAGCCAGGCTTAAGAAAATAATCTAATAAAGATATATTGATGCATTTTGTAATTTTAACTGATGCTTCCAGATTAAACGAAATAGTGACTGAAACGCCCATGCAGAACACAGTAACATGTATATAATTCATACAATTGCAATGCGGTGATACAACTCTATATTAACCAAGGGTTATTTTAGATTAATATAATTCAGCATCAATCACCTTTCACAATCCTGCTGTGTTCTGCACGAGGTTGACATGACCGGACAGGTTTCTCGGCTGGAAATACTTTGTAGTTCCAGTTATTCTATTATTTCAGTGCCGCTGCAACCATATTGTACCTCCACTGTAATGCGTAGTTGGATAGCGAGGGAATTATCACCAATCTAATCTTAAACAGGTTTCTGAGATGTGGAAGTCGCTGCAAATCAATGAATTGTTCCCATGATATTATTTGTATTATAGGAAAGTTCAGATTGCATATGGCAAGAGATTGAAAAGTAAAAGCTTGAATGTCAAACCGATGTATTTATTTACAAAAGGTTAACAGTACCTTTGCATTTTATAATGACATCCTGTCTCCCACGGCTGTGCTCTACACACGATAGAATTATAGGAAGAACAGATGATAGGAAAGAAGGAATGATTATATCTTAGCTTTAGGCTTAAAAGTTATTAAATGCTAAATTCAACAACAAATTCTCCACTTGCTCATAATGGGTGAGTTTTGCAAATGATTTGAACAAACTCAGCTGTTCTCGTTATATTCATTACTTTCTGAGAATAGATGGAGTTTATGATTTATCAATGTGTTCAGAAAGGTGCAGATTTTACACATTTGTAGTTCGAATAGAGCAATTTGAGTTTAAAAAAATGTGAATTTAGTCAATTAAATGTTAAGATGATTCCATCGAGTAAGTTGGAGTTTACTGTTCAACATTGTTTGATTGTCAGGTTGTTTTAATTAAATCCCAATTATTTCACAAAGCTCTGGGTAAAAACAAATTGGGGATTATTGAATGCTATTTTTATTATATTCATTATTATAGTACAGATAATCGAATAAATATTTAGCTGACAATTAACAATAACTTACAATACAATATCAGTGAGAATTAATTCAATATAAATGATCTCCTACAATTGAGTTGTATCCTGGCGTGCAATATCTCAAATGTCTTAGATAATTTTAATAATATCTGAAATTAATTGAGGAAACCATACATTTCTTTATACTGCTGTGTGCAGCTAAATTCTTTTTCTGATTACATTCTTTTGCCCTGATTCTTTTTCTGATTACATTTAATTGTGTTTTTAGATCATATCAGTGGGTAATGTGAATATTTCCTGGTTTGTTTAATTATTGCCCTGTCACTGAGTCTCTGTTCTGTCAATAATCTACCCTGAATCTGTAATATTTAATCTGCTCATTTTCAGCAAAACTACTTTTTGCCCAATTATCGAGTTTTGAGATAGACAGAGAGAAATTGTTAAAAACCAAACGCAGTTTTGAAATTAATGTCAGTTTAATTTCAAATTAGTCACTAAATTATTGTTGTCGGAAGTTGGCCATTGATAAATTAAAATCAAACAGTTTCATGAAACTGACAGATTGAACAGATCTATCTGCTGGAACTCGATTGTTGCCATGTGTGTCTGTTCAGTTTCTGTGCGCGCGGTCACTGTGCTGGGACCAGGAATCTTCCTGACTGGTTGTAAATCTTCTGCTTCATTTTCCAATATTTCAGGGAGTGCAATTTGATCAAGCCCTTCAATAAAACTTGTGTATGTGTGAAATGTGGAAATTGTACTTGATGTTTGACTAGGCGACTCAGAAAGGGGATTCCAAACCCAGATAATGACAGTCAGAAAGAATTCAGCAGCACCAGACAGGCTGGAGAAGGAGATTTGGTTGATTTTTAAGCAGTGATATATTGGTCTTGGGAATTTTCGATTCGGCAATGTAGAGAGCGATTTATTGGGTTACATTCCGTGCTGTGGCAGTCCTTGATCTATTTAATGGCTCACTCACACAGCCTCAGTCACACAGCCTCACTCACACAGCCTCACTCACACAGCCTCACTCAACAGCCTCACTCTCACAGTCTCACTCACACAGCCTCACTCACACACCTCACTCACATACCCTCACTCACACAGCCTCACTCACACAACCTGACTCACACAGCCTCACTCACACCCTCACTCACATACGCTCACTCACACAGCCTCACTCACATCTCACTCACACAGCCTCACTCACAACCTCACTCACACAGCCTCACTCACACAGCCTCACTCATACAGCCTCACTCACAGCCTCACTCACCCACCCTCACTCACATAGCCTCACTCATACAGCCTCACTCACACACCCTCACTCACACAGCCTCACTCACACAACCTCACTCACACACCCTCACTCACACAGCCTCACTCACACTGCCCACTCACACAGCCCACTCACACAGCCTCACTCACACACCCTCACTCACACTACCCTCACTCACACAGCCTCACTCACACAGCCTCACACACCCTCACTCACACAGTCACTCACACACCATCACTCACTCACACAGCCTCACTCACACAGCGTCAGTCACACAGCCTCACTCAGACACACTCACTCACTACCCTCACTCACACACCTTCATACAGCCTCACTCACACAGCCTCACTCACACCCTCACTCACACACCCTCACTCACACAGCCTCACTCACACAGCCTCACTCACACACCCTCACTCACACAGCCTCACTCACACAGCCTCACTCACAGAGCCCACTCACACAGCCTCACTCACACACCCTCACTCACAACCTCACTCACACACCCTCACCACACAGCCTCACTCACACAGCTCACTACACGCCTCACTCACACACCCTCACTCACACAGCCTCACTCACACAGCCTCACTCACAGCCTCACTCACACAGCCTCACTCACACACCCTCACTCACAGAGCCTCACTCACACAGCCTCACACACACCCTCACTCACACAGCCTCACTCACACCATCACTCACTACACAGCCTCACACACAGCCTCACTCACACACCCTCACCCAC
Organism: Scyliorhinus canicula; assembly: GCF_902713615.1. Lineage (NCBI taxonomy): Eukaryota > Metazoa > Chordata > Chondrichthyes > Carcharhiniformes > Scyliorhinidae > Scyliorhinus > Scyliorhinus canicula. Next base: position 13,010 of record NW_024055446.1, read on the forward strand.
ACACCCTCACCACACACCTCACCCACACAGCCTCACTCACACAGCCTCACTCACACAGCCTCACTCACACACTCACTCACACAGCCTCACTCACACAGCCTCACTCACACAGCCTCACTCACACAGCCTCACCACAGCCTCACTCACACACCCTCACCACACTCACTCACACAGCCTCACTCACACACCCACTCACATACGCTCACTCACACAGCCTCACTCACACAGCCCTCACACACAGCCTCACTCACAGACGCAATCTCCTCACACAGCCTCACTCACACAGCCTCACTCACAGACACAACCTCACTCACACAGCCTCACTCACACCCCCTCACTCACACACCCTCACTCACTCACTCCCCTCCCTCTCACAACCTCACTCACTCAAACAGCCTCACTCACTATAACACCCTCACTCACCATCACTCTCTCACACTCATTGACTCACACTTGCTAGCCCAACATAAATTGCTCACTCTCATTCACCCGCACTCATTCACACACCCTCAGTCCACCTTAGTACACACTGGTTCACCACCCACCCTCACTCACTCAGCATCACACACCACCCTCACCATCCTCACTAATCCTCAGTCATGGAACCTCACTCAGTCACCCTTACTCATTCACCCTCAGTCACACACCTTCACACAACCATCATCACCCATTCATCCTCCCTCACTCACTCTTCCTTGCTCACCCACCCTCATTCATTCACCTACCGACCTCATTCACCTTCATTCAGTAACCCACCCACGCACCTCACTCAGCTTAACACACCCACCTCATTCATCCTCATTCAGACTCTCAGCTCAATCAATCACCACATCATCACTCACCCTCATTCACTCACCACCTTCCTCACTCATCACCTCACTCACTACCCACCCACCCTCACTTACTCACGCTCATCACACACCTTCACACACTCACCAGTCACTTACCCTCATCCACCCACCCTCACTTACTCACGCTCAGTCACACACCTTCACACACCAGTCACTTACCTCATCCACCCTCACTTACTCACGCTCAGTCACCACCTTCACACACTCACCCTCATTCACTTACCTTCACCCACCCATGCTCACTTGCCCGCAGTCACACTGCCCTCACTTACTACCCCTCATTCACCCACAACCCTCACTTACTCACCCTCAGTCAGACAGCCTCACACACTCACTCATTCACCTCACTCACCCATGCTCACTCGCCCACACACTGCCCCTCACTTACTCACCTCACTCACTCACCCACCCACCCTCGATTACCTTAATTCAGTAACTTACCCTCACTCAGTCACCCACATTCACTAACACACTGACTCACCCACTCCACTCCCAACTCTCATTCACTCAACCTCACTGACACCCTCAATCACTCACCTCACTCACTCTCTCACTCACTCAGCCACCCTCAGTAAACTACCCTAATTCAGCTCCACTCACTCAACATCACACCCACCATCACTCACCCATCATCTCGCATTCACCACCCTCACTCACACAGCCTCACTCACACAGCCTCACGCACACAGCCTCACTCACACAGCCTCACTCACACACCCTCACTCAGCCTCACTCACACACACTCACTCACCCTCACTCACTACCCTCATTCACACAGCCTCACTCACACAGCCTCACTCACACACCCCACTCACCACACACTCACTCACTACCCTCACTCACACAGCCTGACCACACACCCTCACTCACACACCCTCACTCACACAGCCTCACTCACACCCTCACTCACACAGCTTCACTCACACACCCTCACTCACACAGCCTCACTCACACAGCCTCACTCACACACCCTCACTCACACAGCCTCACTCACACCCTCACTCACACACCCTCACTCATACAGCCTCACTCACACAGCCTCACTCACAGCCTCACTCACAGACACAGCCTCACTCACACAGCCTCACTCACACAGCCTCACGCACACAGCCTCACTCACACAGCCTCACTCACACAGCCTCACTCACACAGCCTCACTCACACAGCCTCACTCACACAGCCTCACTCACTCACACAGCCTCACACACAGCCTCACTCACAGTCTCATCCACAGCCTCACTCTACACCCTCACTCACACACCCTGACTCACACAGCCTGACTCACACAGCCTGACTCACACAGCCTCACTCACAGACACAGCCTCACTCACAGCCTCACTCACAGCCTCACTCACACAGCCCACTCACCCACTCCTCATCACACAGCCTCACTCACACGCCTCATCACCACCCTCACTCACACACCTTCACTCACACAGCCTCATCACACACCTCACTCACACAGCCTCACTCACACAGCCTCACTCACACAGCCTCACGCGCACAGCCTCACTCACACAGCCTCACTCACACAGCCTCACTCCACAGCCTCACACACACTCTCACTCACACACTCACTCACAGACACAGCCTCACTCACACCCCTCACTCACACAGCCTCACTCACACACCCTCACTCACACACACCCACTCACAGCCCACTCACACACCCTCACTCTCACAGCCTCATTCACACAGCCTCACTCACACAGCCTCACTCACACAGCCTCACTCACACAGCCTCACTCACACAGCCTCACTCACACACACTCACTCACACACCCTCACTCACACACCCTCACTCTCACAACCTCACTCACACACCCTCACTCACACAGCCTCACTCACACACCTCACTCACACAGCCTCACTCACATATCCTCACTCACACAGCCTCACTCACACAGCCTCACTCACACAGCCTCAGTCTCACAACCTCACTCGCACACCCTCACTCACACAGCCTCACTCACACAGCCTCACTCACACAGCCTCACTCACACACCCTCACTCACACAGCCTCACTCACACACCTCACTCACACACCCTCACTCACACACCCTCACTCACACAGCCTCACTCACACAGCCTCACTCACACAGCCTCACTCACAAAGCGTCTCTCACCCACCATTTCCCATGCGCCTTCACTCACAATCTCGCCCATCCTCATTCACACACCCTCACTCATGTTCCCTCACACACACTCACTCAGCCACCCTCACTTACACACACTCATGCACCCACCCTCTTTCACCCACTCTCACTCAACCTCACACCACCCACTCTCATTCACTTACCTTCACTCACTCACCCTCACTTACTCACACTCACTCACCCTCACACTCACTCTCATTAACTCACTCACCCAACCTCATTCAATTACCCTCATTCTCTAACATTCACTCACTCATGCACTCACTCTCACTCACTCACCCTCACTCACCCGCTAACTGTCACGTACACTCCTGGCTCACTCACCCTCACTCATCACCCTCACTGAATCACCCTCTCTCATTCAGCCTCACTCCTTCACCCTCACTCAATCACCCTCGCTCAATCACCCTCATTCAATCACCCTCACTCAATCACCCTCACTCAATCACCCTCACTCAATCACCCTCACTCAATCACCCTCACTCACTCACCCTCACTCATTCACCCTCAGTCATTCACCCTCACTAATGCACTCTCATTCATTCACCTCCCCTCACCCTCCCTCACCCTCCCTCACTCAGTCACCTTCACTCTCATGTTCACTGCACACCTTCACTCACAAACTCACCCTCCCAGCCTCACTCAGCCAGCCTCACTTATTCTCCACCTCTCACTCACTGCCCCTCACCCATCCAGACCCATCCACCCTCAGTGACATACCCTCACCCATTTACCCTCACTCCATCAACCACCCATTCTCTCCCACTCATCAACACTCCAACCGTTACTCAGTTACTCACTCACCCATACTTATTCTCTACCCCACTCAGTTACTCACTCACCCACACTCACTCTCCTACCTTCATTCAGTTACTCACTCACCCACACTCACTTCCTACCCTCACTCTTACTCACTCACCCACACTCACTCTCCTACCCTCACTCAGTTACCGACTCGCCCACACTCACTCTCCTACACTCACTCAGTTACTCACTCACCCACACTCACTCTCCTACCCTCACTCAGTTACTCACTCACCTGCACTCACTCTCCTACCCTCACTCAGTTACTCACTCCCTCACTCACTCTCCTACCCTCACTCAGTTACTCACTCACCCACACTCACTCTACTACCCTCACTCAGTTACTCACTCACCCACACTCACTCTACTACCCTCACTCAGTTAAACATTCCCCCGCACTCACTCTCCTACCCTCACTCAGTTACTCACTCACCCGCACTCACTCTCCTACCCTCACTCAGTTACCCACTCACCCACACTCAAACTCCTACATTCACTCAGTTACCCACTCACCCACATTCACTCTACTACCCTCACTCAGTTACTCACTCACCCACACTCACTCCAACCCTCACTCAGTTACTCACTCACCCGCACTCACTCTCCTATCTTCATTCAGTTACTCACTCACGCGCACTAACTCTCCCACCCTCACTCAGTTACTCACTCACTCTCCTACCCTCACTCAGTTACTCACTCACCCGCACTCACTCTCCTCACTCACTCACTCACCCACTCACTCTCCTACCCTCACTCACCCACACTCATTCTCCTACCCTCCTCACCTACTCACACATCCTCTCTCACTGATGCTCAGGAAATGGGCACGGGAGCGTCTGCAACGGGGGAGGAATGGAGAACTGGAGCGAAACTGATGACGAGGCGCCCGAATGTGGCTGCATGACTCGGGATTCCCGGAGCCGGAGGAAAGTGCAGAGAGCCGGGGGAAGGCGCAGAGAGCCGGGGGAGGAGCAGAGAGCCGGGGAAGGGCAGAGAGCCGGGGGAAAGGGCAGAGAGCTGGGGAAGGTGCAGAGAGCCGGTGGAGTAGCAGAGAGCCGGAGGAAAATCCATGGAGTGGGTCATAAGCGATAAGAATCGGGGTAAAGCGAACCGTGCTGGTGAAAAGATCAGAAAGCCCGCACAAAGTGCCAGGAACCGGGAAAAGCATAAAGAACTGGAAAAGTGCAGCACACATGGGCAAAACACAAAGAGCAGGATGACAATGCCGAGTCGAGAGAAAGTGCAGAGATGCGGAGGAAAGCGCAGAGAGCCGTGAAAAAGAGCAGAGAGCTAAAGAAAGTGAAGGGACCAGGAGAAAGGTACAGAAATCCAGCGGGAACGGCAGAGAGAGGGGAACGCACAGGGAGCGCGGGGCGGGGTGCGGGGGATTGCAGACAACCCGGTGTCAGTGACAGGCGGAATGTGAAACTGCACAATCAACACAGGCAGGAGCTTACTGAATGGGGAGGAGACTCGACAGACCGAATGGCCGACTCCTGCTGTTAATGTGCAGGATCCTAAAATTAGAATGTTGCAATTACTCAAATGTAGAGTTTTATTGTAATTATATAAATGTGCATTCAGTTAGCTGGATTGTGACGTACACAGCTCAGTTAGCTGGATTGTGACGTACACAGCTCAGTTAGCTGGATTGTGACGTACACAGCGCAGTACTGGATTGTGACGTACAGCTCAGTCAGCTGGATTGTGACGTACACAGCTCAGTCAGCTGGATTGTGACGTACAACTCAGTCAGCTGGATTGTGACGTACACACTCAGCAGACTGTGACGTACACAGCTCATTAGCTGGACTTGACGTACACAGCTCAGTTAGCTGGATTGTGACGTACACAGCTCAGTTAGCTGGATTGTGACATACACAGCTCAGTTTGCTGGATTGTGACGTACACAGCTCAGTTTGCTGGATTGTGGTACACAGCTCAGTGAGCTGGATTGTGACGTACACGGCTCAGTCAGCTGGGGGCTGGTTCGTGATGAAGATCAATCCCAGCAGCGCGGGTTCAATTGCTGCACCGGCTGAGGTTATTGATAAAGACCCCCATTCTCAACCTTTGCCCTGGCCTGAGGTGTGGTGACCCTCAGGTTAAATCACCACCAGTCAGCTCTCAAAAGGAGAGAGCAGACTCCGGGTCTATGGGACATTACATTTTGTTTACATGATGGCTGACATAATGGGGAAAATCATCCGCTCTTCGCTTTCGCTTTCAATCCAATGCAAATTACATCATTCAGATTACATCAAATGTTGTTTTATGTGATAGAGACGGAGAAAGATGTGAGTTTCTAATGAGGGGCAAACGGTGTTGGTTCTCAAATGATAGAACTAATAGAAGCTGAAATGTAGATGTACATTTGTTAGGAAAATGTTGGAATAAACACATAGTTCTCGTCAAATTTTGAAATGTTTGGTTACTGAATAAATACAATCCCAGAGTCTAACTGTTGAATGGGCCATTCTCTCCCAGCGACACCGTCTCCGCCCACTCTCTACAGCCTGGTCTCCTCCTGCCAGCAACACAACACCGACGGCTCCGTGACCTTCGGCTGTTTGGCGATGGACTACTCCCCAGAAATCACCAGCCTTACCTGGAAGAAAGATGGGCAGCTGATCGCCACTGGAGTTAAGAAATACCCGTCAGTGAGAAACAAGAAGGGAACCTACACCCTGAGCAGCCAGTTAACCATCACCGAGTCAGAGGGGGAATGCAGCAAAATCAGCTGTGAGGTTCGACACAGCGGCTCAGCCAAGAGCATTGGAATGACATGTAAGTGTTGTGGAATCTGTGAGAATCAGAAACCTATGATTATCTTGTATAGGGTCTTGGATATAACTAATTTTAATACTCTGCATTTCTGATCCCTGGAAAATCAAGCTTTGTGTCTATTGACCACAAACATGTTTTAAAGCATATGAACTCATTTTTTCATCAATTTCTTCTGCAAGAAATATCTAATTGTGTTTCTTGAAGGTCCCAGAATTTATGCTCCAAATGTTCTCCTCACCGTGAGTTCCAGTGAAGAAATCACAAGACAGAAATTTGCAACCATCGTCTGTTCAATTAACGATTTCCAGCCAAATTCAATCACGGTGAAGTGGCTGAAGAATGGACAACCCATGGGTTCAGGAATTGTCACCTCTCCCGCCTGTGAAGTGAACGGGAACTTCTCAGCGAGCAGTCGGCTGACACTCTCCGCTGGGGAATGGTTCAGCAGAGCGGTCTATACCTGCCAGGTCACTCATCAAGAGGTCACCCAAAGTTACAACATCACCGCGTCTGGTAAGAGACACAAACAGAGGAAAGAATAAATCATCCTGCATTCTGATGTTAATCCAAATCAGGAATTTACTGAAGTTAGTACAAAGCACAGAATAACTTCTAATTTACTGCCATGTAGTTTGTGTTTCATTCTGACGGAAAAGCTGCATTAGGATTGCTCACCATTCAGGATTTGATCAGTATAGAAATACATGTTTGCTCTAATTTGAAGTCATTTAGTGAGTGAGGTGGCCTTGATATCAGCTTTATCCTGAGACCGCTGCTTATATTTGAGAGTCAGTGGGTGTCTGAAACACTTTACTGATAACAGCTCCGGGACGAAAGTGTTGGAAAGTTCAATCCAATCTATTTATAAATAAGCCCTCAGTACTTCGTTCCTGAGATCAGCACTTGAGTATTTGTATTGGGAATGCTGCAATACTGATTCGTTAGAATGGCATCGGGGCTGACTGTATTTCATAATGAGAGTTTACACTGACCAAACGTGTATAGAAGATTAATGGCGATCATTAGAAGTCTCGAAGTTGATTCATTCCCATTGAGTGAGTGAAGGCTGAATCCTGCTGTCCTGATTCTGAAGATGAAACTTGGGTTGATTTCCACTTTTTTCATTCACAGATCCTTCCGTTTGCACTGTTGCCTCAGTAACAATACTGCCACCACCAATAGAACAGGTCTTGCTGGAGGCGACTGTAACCTTAACCTGCGTCATTTCGAATGCTCCTTATGGAGTCAACGTGTCCTGGAGTGAAGCGAAGAAGCCGCTGAAATCAGAGATTGCCGACCAGCCTGGGGCAGATACTGAGAGCGTGGTCAGCAAATTAAACATCTCGACACAAGCCTGGCTGAGTGGGGCTGTGTTTGACTGTGTGGCGAGCCATCAGGACCTGCCAACCCTTTAAGAATTTCAATCCACAAAAAATAGGTGAGCGGTGAGACTGAAGCAATAAGTGAGTCATTGTGTCTATTTCTAGTGTCAGTGCAGCGGTCAGTATTTAGCATTCAGTGTATTTATGGTCCATTCTGATTGGTAATTCCACTAACTAAATACTCTGGGCCCTCAGAGTTTAAGGGGGAAATTGATATGTAGCAGAATGAACAATGAATTGAAAACAGTGATATTGGGTTTAGACGGAGCGAGACCATAGACCACAAGATTTAGGAGCAGATGAAGGCCATTGGGCCCATCAACAGCGGCCCAGCCTTCAGTGAGGTCATGACTGATCTGCTGTGATAATCTTCAACTCCTCTTTCCCACCTTATCCCCATATCTCTTGACGCTTTTACTAATTGAAAATGTTTCTCTCTCAACCTTGAACATACTGAACAACCCAGAATCTACAGCCCCCTGCGTTAAATAATTCCACAGCTTCACTACTCTCTTGGAGAGGAAATTCCTTCTCATCTCGGTCTGAAATGGGCGAACCCTCACTTTGTGACCATGCGCTCTGCTCCTAGACGCTCCTACAAGGGAAAACAATCTCACAGCGTCTATCCTAAGAAGCTCCCGGAGAATATTTCATGTCTCAAGTAGGTCGCCTTGATTCCTCTAAACTCCAATAAGTACAGCCCAGAATACTTACCTCTCCCCATAAGAAAATCCCTCCATACTCGGGATCAACCTGTGTCCTTCTCTGGACTGCCCTCAAAACCAATCTGTCTTCCTCAGATAAGGGCAACAAAACTATTCAAAGTGTATCAGGTGTAGACTAACTAATGCCTTGTATAGTTTTAGCCAGACCCCATGTTTATATTCTATTCCCTTTGAAATAAATGTCAACATTCAATTTGTCTCCATATTACCTGCAGAATTTGCTTTTTGTGGTTTCTGCACGAGGACCCCCAATTCCCCCGTTACTTCAGCTTTCTGCAGTCTTTCTCCATCTAAATAATATTCCGTTATGTTCCTCCTCCTCCCAAAGTGTCTAACCTCACATTTTCCAACATTATGTCCCATCTGCCAAGTTTTAACTCAGTGACTGAAGCTGTCTCTGTCCCTCTGGATTTTCTGTAACCTCACCACTTGCCTTTCTATTTTTGTCATCTGCAGCGTGGGAATAGTACATTCATTTATTAAACACAGTTTTGAAATTCATGTATATTACATCTACTGGTCCCCCTCTCTCTCGCCTTCTCCTTATCACCTCAAACAATTGGCAATCAATTTGTCAGGCATGATTTACCCTTCACGAAGCTGTGCAGACCCTGCTTGATTATACTCTGTATGTCTAAATGCTCAGCTACTGAGGTCCCTGGCCTATAGTTACCTGTTTTTGTCTCCCTCCCTTTTGAATAAGGGTGTTACATTGGCAGTTTTCCAATCCTCTTGAGGTAGGGGGAGTTTGATGTGGAGTTTATACACCAGCACAGAACAGTTGGGCCGAATGGCCTGTTTCCCTGCTGTACATTTTCTGAAACTTTCGAATCCAATATCCGTAAATTCTCAGGGAAAAGGATTGTGTCCACCTCTGCTCCGAGCTGGGACCGGACAGATCCCAAAGTGGAAAATGGAAACCTTTAAAATCCAACACAAAACACATTTCTCTCACATCTAACCCGCGGTTCCATTGTCCGGAATTCCCCATTTTATTGACATTTATTGTACATTTTCTGCAGATCCCAATCCACGGGAACCGTCCGTCTCTGTCCTCCTGCCTCGGCTGAAGACGTCTCCGCTCAGAGATTCGTCTCCCTCAGCTGCTTAGTGAGAGGTTTCTCCCCCCGAGAGATCTTCGTCAAGTGGACCGTCAATGACAAGCCGGTGAATCCCGGGAACTACAAGAACACCGAGGTGATGGCGGAGAACGGCAATAGCTCCTTCTTCATGTACAGCCTGTTATCCATTGCAGCGGAGGAGTGGGCCAGCGGCGCTTCTTACTCCTGTGTGGTGGGACATGAAGCCATCCCCTTGAAGATCATCAACAGAACGGTTGATAAATCCAGCGGTAAACCCAGTTTTGTGAACATTTCCCTCGCTCTGATGGACACCGTTAATTCATGTCAATGAGAATCTATTGTTTATTTCGAACTAAAATAAAAATAATAAAGGTTTTTTCCTCCAATTGTGATTTAAATACACAGCCGCATAATTAATGGCGCTTCCACTTTGCTGATATTAGATCTGTTCAATGAGACCCGGGTTACTACAGGTCTCGGCCCCAAGTCTGATACAACCAGTGCTCCCAGCTCAGATACACCCTGGGTTAGAGACAGAGCAAAACTCATTCATTCCAGGATTCAGCAAAATATCTTCATTGACTTTCCCCCACTGAGGAGAAATCATTTCAGACAAACAAACACATCACATTTAGATCTCGGTGTTCCTGCTTCTCTCATTGTCCATCCCTTTAAAATTAATGTCAGCTTTAAGTTGCTGCATCACACCCACTGGGAACTGAATTGAGGGTCACACAGAAACCTGGACCGACAATCCCCGTCAAAGAGAGGGGAAAGTGAAATTGTTAATCCACTGTACCCCTACCTCCCCAACAGAGAGAGGGGGAGGGGCATTAGTTATTCCACTGTCCCCACCCACCCTCTCCCCACAGAGAGAGGGGAAGGGCATTAGTTAACCACTGTATCCCCACTTCCCCAATAGAGAGAGGGGAGGGGCATTAGTTAATCCACTGTACCCCCACTTCCCCAACAGAGAGGGGGAGGGGCATTAGTTAATCCACTGTACCCCCACTTCCCCAATAGAGGGAGGGGGGGGTTTAGTTAATTCACTGTACCCCACTTCCCCAACAGAGAGAGGGGAGGGGCTTTAGTTAATCTACTGTACCCCCACTTCACCAACAAGAGAGGGGGAGGGACATTAGTTAATCCACTGTACCCCACTTCACAACAGAGAGAGTGGGAGGGGCTTTAATTAATCCACTGTACCCCCACTTCACCAACAAGAGAGGGGCATTAGTTAATCCATTGTCCCCACGTCCCCAACAAAGAGAGGGGTTGGGGCATTACTTACACACTGTGCCCCCACTTCCCCAACAAAGAGACAGTGGGGGGCTGAGTTAACCCACTGGACACCCGCTTCCAACAATGAGTGGAAAGACATTATTTAATCCACTGCCCCCCACTTCCCCAACAAAGAGAGCAAAGGGGCAATACTAACCCGTTTTACCTCCACTTTCCCAACCACAAGAGGGGGAAGGTGATGAGTGAACTCTCTGTATCTCCACCTCCAGCAGGGACAACCCAAAGGCAATTTGCTGAGCTGACCAGAGAGAGGAAGATTATTAATTCAATATCTTCCCAGTCCCCAAGCAGGGAGTTTGGAAGTAAACGGTTGTCTGGACTAAGAACTCAGTTATGACATTACACGACGCCATGTAGTTTACAGGCTGATACATAATAAAGATGTTCTTAAAATATCTATTTATGCAACATAATTCTTTTAGCACCTTGTTCCTCTTATCCGTATGCTGAGACCGATTCCCCATAATCCAAATCCAGACTGGTGATTGAATTCTCGCGGGTTTTCACTGTTCTCTCCCGAGGAGCCTCCTTGTTTTTTTGCATTAGGTCACCTGATGTCAGCTTGCAACTCACGAAAACACATTTATAAGCAGAAAGTTCAACATATTCTCCATCGGTATCAATAATACCCACAACTGGCAAAGCTACAGGCAGCTGATACAAATACACAGACAGATAAACAGACACAGACACTACACACACATGCCCACAGACCCAGAAACACACACTCTCACAAGTAGACACAAACACACACATAGAAACACATGCACAAACATACACCCAGGCACAACGGACACATATTTTGACACAAAAACACACGCAAATGTGCACAAAAATTCACAAGCATGCACATAAACACAAAAAGCACATGTTTAGAAACACACAAACACAATTCCGCACACACAAGTGGGTACACGCATGTATACAGACATATACAACCACATGTCCACACAGATACACAGACATATACAACCAGACAAGCAGGCTGACAGAAGAATATGAAACAGAAATGTAACCAATAACATGTAAATTAGCAGAATTTCACGATGACAGAAATATTTCCATTCAAACAGAGACAATAATCCACACTAACGGACACACGTAGATACATATTAGCTGACTCGTACACACGCTAACACGAACACATATGAATATACATAGAGTCATCAACACACATCAATAGATAGTTATAATCAAACATCAACGCATAAATAGCACCACTGCCACACAGCGCCATAATCCTGGGTTCAATTCCAGCCTTGAGTGATTGTCTGTGTGGAGTTCCCACGTTCTGCCGGGGTCGTTCCTTTCCTCCGCGTGCTCTCGTTTCCTCCCACAGTCCAAAGATGTGCAGGTTCGGTGGATTGGCCAGGCTATATTACCCCTTAGTGCCCACAACATTAGTTGGGATTACGGGGTTCTCGGCAAAGGGCAGGGGCATGCGTCCAGGCAGAGTGCTCTTTCGGAGGGTCGGTGCAGACACAATGGGCCGAATGGCCTCGTTCGGCACAATACGGATTATATATTTTTTAAAATTTAGATTACCCAATTTTTTTTTCCAATTAAGGGGCAATTTAGCGTGGCCAATCCTACTCTGCACATTTTTGGGTTGTGGGGGCAAAACCCACGCAGACACGGGGAGAATGTGCAAACTCCACACGGACAGTGACCCAGACCGGGATCGAACCTGGGACCTCAGCGCCGTGAGGCGGTTGTGCTAACCACGAGGCCACCGTGCTGCCCATAGGGATTATATTTAATGATGATTCTATGATGAAATACACGCATCAACAAACACACACACACAAACGCACTTATCCAGACACAAACATTAAGACACTGACATGCATGTTGAACGTATAAAGACACATTAACACTTTTATTACTGGGCAGGGAAGTATAAACTTTATTAACACAGGCATTAATAATAAACATAGACTTCAACATACAAACACACACAAAAAAACACTCATATATACACATTAACAGAAGATAAACAAAGTTCACACAGGCGCTGACACAGATACACAGATCAATACTCCTTGACACATGAACACACACAATGACACTTATAAAGACATCGGGACACACAAAAGAAGAGTAAAGAAACACGAATTTCGCATCCACACAGACACAAAAGCTAAAGAACAAACACAAACGTCAGGCAAGGGCGGCACGGTGGCATAGTGGTTAGCACTGCTGCCTCACGCCACCATGGACCTGGGGTTGATCCCGCTCCTGGGTCTCTGTCCCAGTGGACTTTCCCAGTGACCTGCGGGTCTCACGCCGACAACCCAAAATGTGCAGGGTAGGTGGATTGGTAGGTGGATTGGCCATGTTAAATTGCCCCTTAATTGGAAGAAAAAAGTTACAGAGATCGATTTCCGAGTGTCATGAACTCAACAGTAGAGAGGCAACGACAAATATATTAAAGAATGAATTAGCAGCGGGAGAAAATGAAACGAGAATATTAAAAAGCATATCCTAGATTAATAAACAAACTAATTATATTTGGCTCGATCCTCGTAGATACCACAGACCACACTGGACTGAAGACAATGAGGATGATAACGGCAACATCTGGACAACCGCTTCCACATTCATCACCCTGTTCTTCCTGAGCATTTCCTACAGCGCTGCAGTCACTCTGGTGAAGGTGAGAAGATTCAATCCACTCACACTTCAAACTGACAGAAGCTGTTTAAAACATCTCTAAATGTTTGATTGATTAAAAACTCTAACATCAATGTCCCAGATCATAAACATCTGCTTCATCATTTCTCTCTCTTTTACAGATCAAGTGATCGGTTGACGTTCGGACGTTGTAGATTTCCCTCAGCTGTTATTATGATCTGTGTGTGACAGAAATACAATATCTCCTCTTGGTGACTCGAACAGTAAAATTCTCTCAGTTTATTATTCTGCATCTGTAACTGAGACAATCATGGACAGTATTTCTGCTTTTCAGTTTAAAATGTACGCGATAATTTTGACTGTAATGTAATTGTAGCTAATAATTTCTTTCAATGTCATGTCTAAATAAATAACTTACCTCGTACCTTATTTACAACAGTTGCCTTCTTTTTATGTTGAGCTCCTGTTCTCTCTTGGTCTGTTACAGTTGTACATACATTTGGCAGCTCAGAGGGCGTGTGTTCTGTTCTCACTGTGACCCTCAATCGTTATGTTCCCTTTTGTAAACATCAAAATAAACTTTTGTGCTATATTTTCTCTGAAATTTTAAAAAATATTGAATGAAAAATGAAGAAAACAAGTCTAATCTGAACTCCTTTCTCTCAGGTCCATCGGCAGCGCGCCATTTCCCCGATTATACCGTTTTCTCCCCTTTCCCAGACAGATATTTCTCACCAGTCCTGTCGGGGTGTCTGAACTCAAGGCCCCTCAGTGAAAGAGCCGCTGCGCCACCAAGCGGCCCATCCGGGTTAAGTCACCTTCACCTTTGCCTTTTTATGGTAAACTCCAGAGACAGAATGATTGCACAGCTGAAGAATTCCACAGATTCACTACCCTCTGATGGAAGAAATGTCTCCTCACCTCTGTCCTAAATTTGAGACCTCTTACTCTGAGATTATGCCCTCTGGTCCCAGACTGTCCCACAAGAGGAAACGATGATTTTTCAGGCTGTGTAACTGGTTAAAGCTCTTTCCACAGTCAGTTCACTGGAACACTCCGCTCAGATGTGTGTGGGTCTCGGGGCTTTTCCAGTCACACTGATGTTTGAAATCGCTTCCCACAGTCAGAACAGACAAACACATTGACAGTTTGTGATATGTAGGTCCTAATGAATTGAGTCAGATCTTGATGTTATATTTGGTTCGAGTTGCCCAGCTGCCAAATCTCCAGTTCTAATGCCTGAAAAGAAGTTTTGAACCAGAATATTGTCCCCAGTGTCTCTGAAACACTCTGTCCGCTGAGCAATCCACTGGTTGTGGAAGGTGTCACGCATTCCGGTGGATGCCACATGCTCCCTCTGCAAGACCACTGGGAATAGACAAGACCACAGAACAGAAGTCGGCAGCCAGAGTAACCGCCCACCCCCTAATAATAATAATCTTTATTGTCACAAGTAGGCTTACATTAACACTGCAATGAAGTTACTGTGAAAAGCCCCTCGTCACCACACTCCGGCGCATGGTTGGGTCACAGAGGGAGCATTCAGAATGTTCAATTCACAGCACGTCTTTCGGGACTTGTGGGAGCAAACCGGAGCCCGGAGGAAACCCACGGGGAGAAAGTGCAGACTCCACACAGACAGTGACCCAAGGGCATCGAATCTGGGACCCTGAAACTGTGAAGCAACAGTGCTACCCTACCCCACCCAGCTACAATGCACTGTTTTAACCAGACTCAAAGTAGATTCAAGATGTCACACTCAGCACAAGAATATTAGATATTATAGACTGTCAGATCCACAAACTCTGCCAAAGAGGCTGCAAATTAACAGGTTACTGTGGACATTAAACTGTGGGCAATATTCGATGCTGTGACCAATACTTAGTTAAATACGGACCTGAATAAGGAAACTTTGCAGCCACCTGTGAAGTTTAAATATGTCGTTGTGTCAGGATGAACCAGCATTTGAGGAATATGAAATCTCGGGACTGTTGGTCTCCAAGTGCCGTATTGAACACAGGAGAATGACCTTGAATTGGGACAGAGATGAGCGTGAGTGAGCATCGTAAACTGCTATTGTATTGGGGTGTTCTAGGCCCCAAAGTTTTAACCCTGTAGTTAATTGTCAGGGATGCAGTATAATAAACCCTGAACAAAGCAAATGTGTGTGTGAGAAGCAGCTGAAGCACCAGGAACCAGTTGAACGAGCAGAGCTGAATGTCTCCCAGTGCAGCCACAGGACTGAACTTATTCCAGCTTCCAAGTCCACCTCAGACCCAACCTCCTGGCTATTCATCTACAAGAACGTTTGAGGACTTTGGGTCTGTACTCGTTGGGTTTAGAAGGATGAGAGGGGATCTTATTGAAACTTACAAGATACTGCGAGGCCTGGATAGAGTGAACATGAAGAGGATGTTTCCACTTGCAGCAAAAAATAGAACCAGAGGACACCATCTCAGACTACAGGGACGATGCTTTAAAACAGATGAGGAGGAATTTCTTCAGCCAGAGGGTGGTGAATCGTGGAACACTTTGCCGCAGAAGGCTGTGGCGTCCAATTCACTGAGTGTCTTTAATGTTCTTTATTAATAAGGGGATCACGGATTATGGGGAGAAGGCAGGGGAATGGGGATGAAACAATATAAACCATGATTGAATGGAGGAGCTGAGTCGATGGGCCAAATGACCTCATTCTGCTCCTATGCCTTATGGTCTTATAAGGAGCTTCAGAGACTCATGAGAATTTGCTTTTAAAAACGCTTCACTCCAACTAAAGGATCGGCTCAATAAGAAGACATCAGACCTGCAGCGATATAAAGATTGCAGTCTACATTCCATTTTCATCATCACAGCTTCAACTTGATCTGTACCTAATTTCTGTGTCTGTGTCAGTGAGTGAAAGAGCCGAGGAGACTTAGATGCTCAAACATCCAGGGAAAGGTTGTGAAAATAAATAACCTTTATTCCTTTAAGAATCACCAGTAAGCCTGCTGCTGAACTGTATTTTAAATAAAGAAATATCACGCTGAGGGTCAGAAAATATCACACAAACATCCTGATAATGGACGGGAAAGGACCACGAAATGTAATCACCCGTTGTATAACCCCCTTCAGGTAGCTATATAGAGGCTGCAACCTCTCACACTGAATGTCTACGTGATCCATAGACACCTCCAGGCTACAAACATCAGCTGCAGCCTGGGAGTGAGTGAAAGATCTTAAAAACCCCTTGGCTTGTATGGGCCCGGTCACTAGGACCCGGCTGGAAACAGAAACCTTCAGGTCCCGCCCACCAGCTGTTGCATCACCAAGACGCCAGCGCATGCGCTCTGCTTCCCCGGTGAACCAAGATGGCGGTTGAGAAGCAGGGCCTGGTCCCGGGACAGAGAGCTGACTGGCGGTGATGTGACCTGAGGATCACCTCACCTCAGGCAAGGGGCCAGGTTGGGAAGGCGGTGCTTCAGGATAACTGGGAAGGTGATGTTTGGTCAGTTGCTGCAGTCTGTGTAGTGAAGGTGCTGTCACAGTGGTGTGAGGTAAGGAAGTACAGGATTATCACCCAGCAATGATGAATTAAGGGGAATGTAAATCCAGCTCAGGCTGCTTTCAGATTGGAAAGGCAGCTAAGGTGTGTCCTTAGAGCTGGTGAATGTTGTGGCTTTGCCAGTTTCTCTGTAAAGTCCTCTCATTCATTCCCTCTCTTAGTAGTAGGGCAGTTGGGTAGCATGGTGGTTAGCATAAATGCTTCACAGCTCCAGGGTCCCAGGTTCGATTCCCGGCTGGGTCACTGTCTGTGTGGAGCCTGCACGTCCTCCCCCTGTGTGCGTGGGTTTCCTCCAGGTGCTCCGGTTTCCTCCCACAGTCCAAAGATGTGCAGGTTAGGATTGGCCATGCTAAATTGCCCGTAGTGTCCTAATAAAAAATAAGGTTATGGCTCGGCACAACATTGAGGGCCGAAGGGCCTGTTCTGTGCTGTACTGTTCTATGTTCTATGTACAGCACAGATAGAGGCCCTTTGGCCCATTCATAATAATCTTTAATATTAGTGTCACAAGTAGGTTTACATTAACACTGAAGTTGCTGTAAAAATCCCCCACTCGCCTGTTCAGGTACGCCGAGGAAGAATTCAAAATGTCCAATTCATCTAACAAGCTCATCTTTCCGGACTTGTTGGAGGAAATCGGAGCACCTGGAGGAAACCCACGCAGACATGGGGAGAAAGTGCAGACTCCGAAGCCGGGAATCGACCCCAAGTCCCTGATGCTGTGAAGCAACAGTGCTAACCACTATGCTACCGTGTCGCCCAGAAGATTATTAGATTACTAATTCTGGATGAATTGTGTCCCAGGATGCTGTGGGAGGTGAGGGAGAGATTGCAGTGGCTCTTACCCAAAGATTTAACCATAAATTCGGCCTGTGATCCGTAGAATTTAGAAGGTTAAGGTGTGATCTGATTGAAGTATTTAAGATATTAACAGGGAAAGACAGGGTAGATAAAGATAAACTATTTCCACTGGTTGGAGATTCCAAAAGTAGGGATCATTGTCTAAAAATTAGGGCTTGACCGTTCAGGAGAGATGTTCGGAAGAACTTCTTCACACACAGGGTGGGAGAGGTTTGAAACTCTTTCCCACAAACAGCAGGTGAAGTTGCATCAGTTGTTAAGTTTAAATCTGAGGTAGAGTTTTGTTAAGCAAAGATATTAATGGATATGGAGTTAGATCACAGATCAGCCATGATCTCACTAAATGGCAGGACAGACTCGAGGGGCTGAATGGCCTACTCCTGTCCCTATGTGTATTTCTGTAATTCTGAAATACAGACAATATGACAGGGGCAGCACGGTGGCGCAGTGGGTTAGCCTTGCAGCCTCACGGCGCCGAGGACCCAGGTTCGATCCCGGCTCAGGGTCACTGTCCGTGTGGAGTTTGCACATTCTCCCCATGTCTGCATGGGTTTGGCCCCACAACCCAAAAATGTGCAGGCTAGGTGGATTGGCCACACTAAATTGCCCCTTAATTGGAAAAAAAATGAATTGGGTACACTAAATTTAAAAAGATAGTATCCATGACAGGGAAAGAGTTCGGATTAGAACCTGAGTTAGTCCGAGCTGCAAACACCCTCCAGATCCTGGCCCTTCATGGATTTAATGAAGGCCAAGGCGATAGTGGATTATTGAAAGACTTGATGGAGTTGTTGGATACCATTTTTTGGGTCTCAGGATAAAGCATGACGTAATTCACGACCCACAGGCTTGAGCTGCCTTGAACTTCATCGAAGCCTCGACGCTTCGTTTGTGTTGCTGACGAAAGTCCTGAATCGTCCCTCTCTCCTGGAGCCAGATGCCACCTCACCGTTCCCTCTCCAGGACATTCTGGCGATCTTTCCAGTTGTGGAAGTGAATGATTATAGGCCTGGGATGAAAACTATCCCTCAGCCTCAGAGACAGGATACGATACATCCTTTCCAATTTGAAACACCCAGGCTTCACATCCAGCTTGCGAAAACGTGGCTTCCGGTCCTCGAAGAACTAACGGGAGCCTTACCATCCACACCTTCTGACAGGCCGTCAACTCGGATGTTCTTTCTCTGACACTCGGTTCTCCAAATCCTCTAGGACCTCCGCCAGCCACTCGGCTGGTTCTCAAAGGATTGAATTCTTGCCTCCGTTGAGGAGGCATCTTGCTGAATGTTCAGGATTCTCTCCTCCGGATCATCGAGCCTCTTCCTGGTGTTTGCAGCTGGGCCTCATGAGCTCACAGATATTGAGTCAGCACACTCCGCCTCTGGTCAGTAACACGGATAATGTCGGCAGTCATCATTTTCGCCACCTCTTGAGAGAGCCCCACAGAGTGCGGGATTGTGAGACCTCCTGAGGGTCAGGCCGCATTGTTGAAAAGGCGGCTTCATTCCCGCTGAATCCACCTGCGCTGTTTTATCAGCCATTTCTTCACTTTTTACAGCATAATCCTTCCAGACCGAACCCTGAAGTCTTCCAGGGACATGATAACAAATATTAATTCAAGGATTAGGTAGATGAGTGCCAGGCAATCAGGATAAGTGACAGATCATAGGTCAGTGGCACAGAACCTGCGGAAAACAAGCTAATCCCATTCGGTGGGAGGGATTTCTTCACTCGAGGATATGGTGAAGCTTTGGAATTCTCTACCTCCGAGGATTGTGCAGCTTCAGTCGTCAAGTATGTTCAAGACACAGATTGACAAGTTTCTGGATATTGAAGATGTCGAGGGATATGGGGATAAAGTGGGAAAACGGTGCTGAGCTAGATCGGCTAAGGATCCCATTGAATGGTTCAGCTTCAATGGGCCGAATGGCCGACTGCAACTCCTATTTGTTATGATCTCCTGGACAGGAAGCTGTGAGCTTGGATCTGTCAATCAACATGAATCAGCACCTTCAGGAGAATTGGGAGGGTGAATATTAGATACAGCAGAGTGAGAATGGAGGGAGATTGTGTGGGATGGAGATTTACAGCTTTCGGGGAATAAGATAGAGGAAACAATGTGACATAGAAACTAGCATTGTCCTGAGTTTCAATCCTGTACTGACAGTGACGAATTTTGTAAATTGTTTCTTCCAGGATATTAGACAAGGAGGAATTACAGACAGAAATCTCAAATGTTACGTCCCGATCTGACAGCCACTCCCTTCCTTGGAACCTGAATACCATCGGGCTTTCAATCTAGAAGGAGAAATGTTTACCCGGACTGTTAGCTAAACATTTCAACCATTAGTGCGACTGGAAAAGCACCGAGACCCACACAACACACACCCGAGTGAGAGAGTTCCAGAGAACTGACTGTGGAAAGAGCTTTAACCAGTTACACAGCCTGAAAAACACAACCTTCAGAGTGAGGAGAGACCATACCTGTGTTGTGGATGAGGCTTCAACTGATTGTCCAACCTGCAGAGATGAGGAGACCCAAAACATGGAGAAACCGTGGAAATGTAGGGATTGTGGGAAGGGATTCAGAGTCCCATCTCAGCTGGAAATTCATCAACGCAGTCACACTGGGGAGAGGCCATTCACCTGCTCGAAGTGTGGGAAGGGATTTACTCAGTTCTCCAGTCTGCAGAAACATCAGCGAGTTCACACTGGGGAGAGGCCATTCACCTGCTCAAAGTGTGGGAAGGGATTTACTCAGTTCTCCAGTCTGCAGACACATCAGCGAGTTCACACTGGGGAGAAGCCATTCACCTGCTCCCAGTGTGGGAAGGGATTTACTCAATTATATCACCTTCAGAGACACCTGCGAGTTCACACTGGAGAGAGGCCGTTCACCTGCTCTCAGTGTGGGAAAGGATTTGCTGAAGTATCCAACCTGCAGTCACACCAGCGAGTTCACACTGGGGAGAGGCCGTTCACCTGCTCTGAGTGTGGGAAAGGATTTACTCAATTATCTCACCTGCGGACACACCAGCGAGTTCACACTGGGGAGAGGCCGTTCACCTGCTCTCAATGTGGGAAAGGATTTGCTGAAGTATCCAACCTGCGGAGACACCAGCGAGTTCAGAATGGGGAGAGACCATTCACCTGCTTTCAGTGTGGGAACGGATTCACTCGGTTATCTCACCTGCGGACACACCAGCGAGTTCACACTGGGGAGAGGCCATTGATCTGCTCTCAGTGTGGGAAAGGATTTACTCGTTTATCCACCTGCGGAGACACCAGCGAATTCACACTGGGGAGACGCCGTCCACCTCTCACTGTGAGATGGGATTGCATGTTTCATCGCACCTGCTGTGACACCAACAATTTCACAATCGATTACAGGGGTTGGATTCGGCTGTTATTGTTCCTGCTCTATATCCAGGACTGCATTTTGTTCATTCTGACAGGTGGTCAGTGGGGATGGTTGGAGGGTTTCTTTCTGCTGGACTGGCCGGTCTCACCACTTTGCCTCCAGTCGGCTGATTCTCTTTGAGCTTTGTTGCTAATACCTGGTTTCAAATTGCACAAGGATCTCCGAGTGAAAGGGTGTTTGGTAGTGTGAAGATATTTAGTTTCCATTTCTGTTTCAAACCCTCCAAGCATGCCATGTTGCCATGGAGATGGGCCCTGGTGGTTACCTGGTTTTGTTTAAGTTATCTGGGTGTTCCTCACATAAGAAAACTATCAGGGTATGAGCGGCAAGTTGTCTGAGGTGGATTGGGAAACTGATTGGTACAGGGAATACCTAATGTTTAAGAAATTATTACATATTTATCAGGGGGTCGGTCAGCTCAGTTGGCTGGACGGCTGGTTCGTGATGCAGAGTGAGGCCAACAGTGAGGATTCAACTCCCGTATTAGCTGAGTTGATTCATGAAGGCCCGCCCTTCTCAACCAGGCCCCTCGCCTGAGGTGTGCTGACCCTCGGGTTAAATCACCTCCAGTCAGTTCTCTCTCTGTCAAAGGGGAGAGCAGCCTATGCTCCTCTGGGATTTTTGCAACTTTTATTTCACATAAATACAACAAATATAGATTCCTTTAAAGAATAAAAATCCAACAGGAAAAGTGATGGAACCATGGCTAACAAGAAAAGTTAAAGATTCATGAGATCCATTAGAATTCAGCAAAGGAGGACCAAGAAACTGATGAGAGCAAACTGGTGAGAAACATAAAAACCGACTGGAAAAGCTTTGACAGGAATGTGAAAAGGAAAAGATTAGCAAAGAACAATGTGGGTCCATTCCAGGCAGAGACAGGAGAGTTTATAATGGGGAGTAAGGAAATGGCAGAGAAACTGAACAATGTGTGTCTGTCTTCACGGAGGAAGATGCAAAAATTTCCCGAAAACCCGAGAGACCCAAGGGGCTCGTGAGCACAAGGAACAGTAAGAGATGAGAATTAGTGAAAAAGTAGTACTGGAGAAATTAATGGGGTTGGAAGTGAATAAATCCCCAAAAGCTGATGATCCACATACCAGAGTGCTGAACGAGGTGGCTGTAGAGATCTGTATTCCTCATTCTAAATTCTCCTGACTCTATCTGGAATGGACAAACTTTTCCTTTTTACGTACCTATAGAAACCTTTACCATCCATTTTTATGTAATTTGCTGTTTCACATTCATATTCTATTCTCCCTCGGTGTCTTGGTCCTTTGCTCTATTATAAAATCGTCCCAATCCTCAGGTTTATTCCTATTTCTGATAACTTTATCAGCCTTTTCTTTCAATCTTTTACAAAACTTCACTTCCTCTGGTAGTCAGTTCTCTGACCTTTTGGGGTTCTTGTGCTCTGAAGGAAAGTAAACTGTGTAATAATTATTGAAAGTCTATCCATTGCCTGTGGACTGTCATATTTAATGTATTTACCCCAATCCTCCTCAGCTAATTTGTCCCTTCAACCTTTCAGGGGCTGGTTTAGCTCACAAGGCTAAATCGCTGGCTTATAAAGCAGACCAAGCAGGCCAGCAGCACGGTTCGATTCCCTTACCAGCCTCCCCGGACAGGCGCCGGAATGTGCCGACTAGGGGCTTTTCACAGTAACTTCATTGAAGCCTACTCGTGACAATAAGCGATTTTCATTTTCATTTCATAACTTCCTTCAAGCTTAGTACCCTGGCTTCAGATTGGAATACCTCATATTCAATATTCTGGTCACTCATCCCTAAAGGTTGTTTTCAGCGCGATTATCAATTAGCCCTTTATCATTGCATCATACTAGATCTACAAGAGCCTGTTCTCTAGTCGGTTCCTCAACATACTGCTGTAGATAACTGTCCCTAACACACTCCAAAAACTTGTCCTCCACAGCATCAGTGTCCATTAAGTTTACCCAGTCTATGTGCAGATTGAGTCACCCGTTAATGTTTTACCCATGCTACATCCTTCTCTAATCTCCGATTAATACCTTGTACCACACAACCCGTACTGTTTGGTGGCCTATAACAGCTCTTACCAATGTTTCCTGCCCCTGTTTCTTGAATCCACCCAAACATATTCCACGTTTTGTATTCCTGATCTGAGATCCACCCTTACTAATGTTGATGCTGTCCCTTATTATCTGAGCAACGCCACCTGCTTTTCCTTTTTGCCTGCATCATCAGCAAACTAAGCGACCATACCTTTGGTACTGTCATCAAAGTCATTGATATAAATTGTAAAACGTTGAGGCTCCAGCACTGATGGATGTGACACATCACTCATTACATCTTGCCCACCAGAAAATGGCCTATTTGTGCCTCCTCTCTGTTTTCTGGCAGCTGGCTAATCTTTCACTGTGAAAGACAGTTCTGGGATTAAAGGCTGCCTGACTGTGAAAAGAACGCAAGTAAATCCTGGGGAATGACTCATTACTTCGGACTGGTTCTGAGATAATTCAGTTTCGACTTGCAGGGCAAAGTAACTATAATCGTGCAGTTCGAATTTAGATTGCGTAACTGTGGTATGGTAGCACAGTGGTTAGCACTGGTGCTTCACAGTGCCAGGGCGCCAGGTTCAATTCCCACTTGAGCCACTGTTGTACAGTCTGCATGTTCTCCCTGTGTCTGTGTGGGTTTCCTCCGGATGCTCCGGTTTCCTCCCACAAGTCCCGAAAGGTGTGCTTGTTAGATGAATTTGGCATCCGGAATTCTCCCTCTGTGTACTCAAACAGGTGCCGGACTGTGGCAACTAGGGGCTTTTCACAGTATCTTCATTGCAGTGTTAATGTCAGCCTACTTGTGACGATAATAAAGATTATTATTATTAAAAAAGAGTAAAGTTCTATGTGTAGGTTAATGTACCTTTTAGTTTGTTGCATTAAAAGTCATAACACGTGAAGTCCCGCCGTGTGATTCTTTAATTTGTTGACTGGGAATTCAATTTTTAAAAAATAATTTGCTGACCTTTATGGAGGTCCTAATCCACAAATTCTGACTTCCCTCGTGCACCTGTCTGTCTCTATTGTTCGTGTCACTGACAGCCACGTGATGGAGCTGAGGGCTGAATTTAGCTGAGAGTAAAGGAGCCTGTGCACGAATAGAGACAGGAAGGGCTGGAGGCCTGACTGGGAAATGGATCTCCAACTAATCAGGGGTGGGGGGTTTCGGCGACCACAGTTTACATATAGAAAAATCCCGGAGTTCCCCTCAGGGAAGTGTGTGTAAAGGCCACAATGTTACAGAAATTCAGGTAAACAGGTTACAAGGGGAAAGAATATAATGGAAATGTTTGCACCGAGCACTAGAAAACTCTAAGGCTACAAAAGGAAGAACCTTATTGATTGTCATGATGGGGAATGTAGACAGAGGGAGGCAACACAGAGAAGATCTGAATAACTTTAATAAACTTTATTCAACAGTAATGACACTTACACACATTAAAACAAAGGACCTACAATACAAACAGATTCTCAGAGGTCAGACTGAGGATAAGATTGGACATGAAGAGATAAATAATCCGAAAGGACAGACAATGTATATTCTCACTGAGCCAGAGGGTCAGGAGATGGACTAAATACAAAGACATTCTTAAGTTTTTAAGAGAGGAGATATTCAGTTCTAAACCATGAGAAAAGTAGTGGTAATATCACACAGACTGACTAAAGAGCATGACATCATTTACCAAATGAATTAATGGGTTCATGTGTTCCACTTTGATAAATAAATAACCAGAGTGTGTTGACAAGTTAAGAACGCGTTACTAAAGCCAAAAAGGATCAATACACAAAAGCTCGGTGTTCCTGAGCAGATTGATCAGATTAGAATAACGTGCTCACTGATCTTTCTGATGAGACCTCCCGTCAGTATCCAGTAATCTCACGGTCTCTGTCTGGAATGGGTTATGTGATAGAAATAAAAACATTGAACCAATGTCTCATTGTTTCTTAGTTTCCGAGCTCGTATTAAGTGTTATGGATAATTCGGTAAAAACACATGGTATATTTAGATTTTCGGGAGCAACACTGTAACCATTTGAAATGAAATCCAGGATCTCTGATCATTATGAATTCCATTATCAGAAGCTGTGTTTCCAGACAGCACACACAGCCACCCTCTGTACAGTGTGAACTTACTGAGGAGTCAAAGGTTTAAATGACTGAGTGAATCCCTTCCCACTCAGATCAGATGAACAGTCTCAGCCCAGTGTGAACTTTCATCAGGTCAGTTGAAACATTTCCACACATAAAGTGAATGACTGTCGAACAGCAAACTGTGTGACTGAGTGAATCCCTACACACACACGGCACGTGAATGACTGTCGAACAGCAAACTGTGTGAATCCCAACACACACACACAGGGCAAGTGAATGACTGTCGAACAGCAGACTGTGTGACTGAGAGAATCCCTACACACACAGACAGGGCAAGTGAATGACTGTCCAACAGCAGACTGTGTGACTGAGTGAATCCCTATACACACACAGGGCAAGTGAATGACTGTCCAACAGCAGACTGTGTGACTGAGTGAATCCCTATACACACAGCAAGCGAATGACTGTTGAACAGCAGACTGTGACAGTGAATCCCCCCACACACACACACACACACACACACAGCAAGTGAACAACTGTCCAACAGCAGACTGTGACTGAATCCCTGCACACACACAGACACACACACACACGGCAAGTGAATGACTGTCCAACAGCAGACTGTGTGACTGTGATAATCCCTACACACACGACACATAGAGCAGATGGTTGGCCTCTCCCCAGTATGAATACACTGGTGTCTCAGAAGGATGTATGTCTAATTGACTCTCCTCCCACACTCGGAGAATGAGATGGCCTCTTCCCAGAGTAAGTGCAATGGTGAACTGTGAGGTGAGATGTTTGCCTGAATCCAGTCCCACAGTGAGACCCCTGAACTCACTCACATCCGTGAACACGTCAATGGGAGATAAAGTTCCTCGGAAAGTTTACAGCACTTCCCGCAGTCTGGGCAGTTAATAGGTCACTCATCAGTGTGAACTGGCTGATGTCTCACCAGGTTGGACAAGTGAACTAATCCCATCCTACACTTGGAACAGGTGAATGGCCTCTCCCCAGTGTGAAGTCGCTGGTGGATCAGCAGGTAGGATGAATGAGTGAATTGTTTTCCTCACACAGAACAACTGAATGGTTTCTCCCCAGTGAACTCGCTGGTGTATCCGCAGTTGGGATGACTGACTAAATCTCTTCCCATATTCAGAGCAGGTGAATGGCCTCTGCCCAGTCTGAATTCTCTGGTGTCTGAAGGCAGGATGCGATACTGAATCCTTTCCCACATTCAGAGTAGGTGAATGGCCTCTGCCCAGTCTGAATTCTCTGGTGTCTGAAGGCAGGATGCGATACTGAATCCTTTCCCACATTCAGAGTAGGTGAATGGCCTCTGCCCAGTCTGAATTCTCTGGTGTCTGAAGGCAGGATGCGATACTGAATCCTTTCCCACATTCAGAGCAGGTGAATGGCCTCTGCCCAGTCTGAAGTCTCTGGTGTCTGAAGGCAGGATGCGATACTGAATCCTTTCCCACATTCAGAGCAGGTGAATGGCCTCTGCCCAGTCTGAATTCTCTGGTGTCTGAAGGCAGGATGCGATACTGAATCCTTTCCCACATTCAGAGCAGGTGAATGGCCTCTGCCCAGTCTGAATTCTCTGGTGTCTGAAGGCAGGATGCGATACTGAATCCTTTCCCACATTCAGAGTAGGTGAATGGCCTCTGCCCAGTCTGAATTCTCTGGTGTCTGAAGGCAGGATGCGATACTGAATCCTTTCCCACATTCAGAGTAGGTGAATGGCCTCTGCCCAGTCTGAATTCTCTGGTGTCTGAAGGCAGGATGCGATACTGAATCTTTTCTCACATTCAGAGCAGGTGAATGGACTCTTGGCAGTGTGACTGTGATGTACAGTGGGGTCAGATGAACGCCTAAACCTACTGTCACAGTGAGAGCACTTGAACCGTATCTCAGCAGTGTGAACAAGTTGGTGGGATATCAGGGCTCCAGTGGGCAGCACGGTAGCATAATGGCTACCACTATGGCTTCACAGCACCAGGATCCCAGGTTCGATTCCCAGCTTGGGTCACTGTCTGTGCGGAGTCTGCACGTTCTCCCCATGTCTGCGTGGGTTTCCTCCGGGTGCTCCGGTTTCCTCCCACAAGTCCCATTAGGTACTTTAGACAGTCTGAATTCTCCCTCATTATACCCAAACAGGCGCTGGAATGTAGCGACTACGGGCTTTTCACAGTAACTTCATTGCAGTTTTAATGTAAGCCCACTTGTGACAATAAGGATTATTTAAAAATTCCCGCAATCTGGACATTTAAAAGGTCTCATCAGTGTGAACCTTCTGGTGTGTCAGCAAGTGTGATGAACAAGTGAATACCTTCCCACACTCACAGCAGGTGAACGGCCTCTCTCAGTGTGAGTGCCCTGATGTACAGTGAGGTCAGATGATCGTTTGAAACCAGTCCCAATGGGAGAGCAGCTGAATGGTCCTTCATCAGTGTGAATACGTTGACAGGACTTCAGTTCCCAGGAGATTCGACAGTACTTCCCACAGTCCAGGCATTTAACGGTCTCTCATCAGTGTGAATCCGCTGGTGTCTCAGCAGGTTGGATGGCTGAGTGAATCCTTTCCCACAATGAGGGCAGGTGAATGGCTTCTCTCTGGTGTGAATTCGCTGGTGAACCAGCATAGCTGATGCACAAGTGAACCCCTTTCCACACTTGGAGCAAGTGAATGGCCTCTCCCCAGTGTGAATGCGTTGGTGTGTCCGCAGTTGGGATGGGGTAATAAATCCTTTCATACAGTTAGAGCAGGTGAATGGTCTCTCCCCGGTGTGAACTCGCTGGTGTTGAGTGAGGTTAAATGATCGCCTGAACCCAGTCCCGCAGTGAGAGCATCTGAACGGTTTCTTGTCAGTGTGAACACGTTGATGGGACTTCAGATCCCCAGAACTTTTATAGCACTTCCCACAGTCTGGGCATTTAAAAGGTCTCTCATCAGTGTGAATCCGCTGGTGTCTCAGCAGGTTGGATGACTGAATGAATCCTTTCCCACACTGAGAGCAGGTGAACGGTCTCTCCAGTGTGACTGCGCCGATGTTTTAACAGGTCAGATGATTGTCTGAATCCTCGTCCACACACAGAACACGTGAACGGTTTCTCCTCACTGTGAACGGTGCTTTTCTCTTCCATGTTCAAAATCTGATGATATTCAGGTGATGATAAATTGGCGACTTTTCCAATGTCCTGTGAAACTGATTTAAAACAGAAAAAAGGGGTGAGAGAGAAGCCACAAAAACACAAAGAGAGAGAGCGATGTGGAGCAGCAGGGTTGAAGGGGATGAAGTTTATACAGCTACAACTCGACAAAAGTCTGCCAACCTTCAACATGTACCA
The DNA here is from genome assembly GCF_902713615.1 of Scyliorhinus canicula. Taxonomy (NCBI): domain Eukaryota; kingdom Metazoa; phylum Chordata; class Chondrichthyes; order Carcharhiniformes; family Scyliorhinidae; genus Scyliorhinus; species Scyliorhinus canicula. The sequence continues at coordinate 42,042 of NW_024055446.1, forward strand.
CCCAAAAGGACTGGGATAGCAGGTATATATTAATAATAATAATCTTCCATATTGAACATCGTCATCTTGTGTTTCCCCTCCAGGTAACATACCGTCCTGACTAATCAGATATCCAGTACTGGATAAGCAGAAATTTCCTCTCTCAATTTAATTATTGACAAGACTGAAGCCTTGTCTTCAGTCCCAGCTATAAACTCCACTCCCTCACCAGTGGCTCCATCCCTCTCCCTGGGAACTGTCTGAATCAGACGGTTCACAACCTCAGTGTCATCTTTCACCTAAATATGGGTTTCCAACCACATCATAACCAAGACCGTTTATTTCCACCTCAGTGCTCGTCTCTCTCTCGCTGTGTAATCTCCTCTCTGCCCTTGACTCACTCTCTCTCCCTCTTATCTCCCCCTGCTCGTCTTTCTCTTGTTAGTGAAAGGGCAGGGAAGTGGAAGAAGCTAATTTGCTCTTTCAGAGAGCTAGCATGGGCAAGACAGGCTGAATGGCCCCGGCCCCTGTCTGTATTTTAATCACTCAATAATTCAATGAAAAAAGACTTACACTGGAGGCGATGGACCAGATTCTGCCTCCGGACCTACCCTGCTACAAACTGGCTCTTAATTGGTCTGTCTGTGTTTCCATGAGCGACGCTTGCAATAAAAAAAATCAAAATACTGCAGTTGCTGGAAAGCTGAAATGAAAAGAGGAAATGCTGGAAACACTCAGCAGGATCTGTGGGAAGGGAAACAGATTTCACATTTTCACTTTGTGCAGAATGAACTGCAGGGAATAAAAATGGTCAATATAAGCTCAGAAGTGGAAGAGAAATGCATTATGCCACAGGAAAAGCAATTCCTGACTCTGAAAGGTGCAGTGAGATGGTCGGGGGATGAGCAGTGATGGAAACCTCATTTAGACATGGTCGATGGAAGTAACAATAACATTTAAAAAAAATTAATGTACAGGATGCTGGTTAGGCCAGCATTTATTGTCCATCCTTAGATGCCCTTCAGAAGGTGGTGCTGAGTTGCCTTCTTGAACCGCTGCAGTCCTGGGCATGTAGGTACATGCACTGTGCTGTTAGGGAGGGAGTTCAAGGATGTTGCCCCAGCAACAGGAGGAGCGGCGATATATTCCCAGCTCAGGGCGGTGAGTGACTTGTAGGGAAGCCTCCAGGTGGTGGGGTCCCCAGATATCTGCTGCCCTTGTCCTTCTAGATGGTAGTGGTCGTGGGTTTGGATTGTGTTGTCTAAGGAACCTTGTTGAGTTACTGCAGTGCATCTTGTAGATGGTACACACGGCTGCCACTGTTAGTCGGTGCTGGAGGGTTTTAATGTTTGTGGAAGGGGGACAATCAAGCGGGCTGCTTTGTCCTGGATGGTGTTGAGCTTCTTTAGTGTTGTTAGAACTGCACTCATGCAGGCAAGTGGAGAGTATTCCATTACAGTCCTGACTTGTGCCTTACAGATGATGGACAGGCTTTGAGGGGAGTCAGGTGGTGAATTACTAGCCGCAGGATTCCTGGCCTTTGACCTGGCAGCCACATTATGAATGTGGCTAGTCCAGTTCAGTTTCTGATCAATGGAACCATGCTAAATATATTTAAAATATGTTAAAACTCATTCATTACTGGAGACAGAGAACAATGGTGGAAGGTGATTCGGGAGAACAGGGGTAAGCAGATGGAGATGGATTCAGGCCCAGAGTAAATAACAGACCCACAAATCTTTGGAGGCATGGGGCACAATGTCCCAGGAGGGAGAGAGATCCAGAGAGCAGAATTCACTTCTTTTCCTTGACTTCTCTACTTATCATCTGGGTCCCTGCAAATCAGGGAAATGGACGGTCAAATTCCCAAGATCAAAGACTAATCCAGTTTGATGGACAGGTTTTCTCCATTCTGAACAATGGGGAACAACCTCCTCCCAGTCATTCAAAATGTTGCCCTTACACAGATGGCGGCCGGACATGCGCCTTGCTGCATCTTGCCCACCAGAAAGATTGAGCCTCCAGTCGTCGGCTAATCATTCTCCAAGGCGGCCTTCAAGACACAGGACAACAAGGGCAGCACCACAAGCGGTTAGCACTGGGACTGCAGCGCTGAGGACCCAGGTTCAAATCATGGCCCTGGGTCACTGTCCTTGTGGAGTTTGCACATTCTCCCCGTGTCTACATGGGTTTCAGCCCACAACCCAAAGATGTGCAGGTTAGGTGGATTGGCCAGGCTAAATTGCCCCTTAATTGGGAAAAAAAATAATTGGATACTCTAAATTTATTTTTAAAAAGACACAGAGACAACCCAAAATTGCCGAGCAGAAACTGGTCATCAGACTCTGCTCACATGAGGCCGGCCTGAACCGGGATCTCGGGTTCATATCACATTACATGTAACTCCGACCATACTGCCCGCGTTTACAGAATCCTACTCACTGTCCTGGTTTGAGACAATTCACACCTCAATTACCTGTGATTATCCCTCACTCTGTTTGTTCCTATAGAGACTGTCATTCCAGTCTGTAATGAATGAATTAAAATCACTTATTGTCACAAGCAGGCTTCAATGAAGTTACTGTGAAAAGCCCCTAGTCGCCACATTCCGGAGCCTATTCAGGGAGGCCGGTACGGGAATTGAACCCGTGGTGCTGGCCTGCCTTGGTCTGCTTTAAAAGCCAGCGATTTAGCCCAGTGTGCTAAACCAGCCCTGTTTGTATCTGGCAATTGTGTCTCTGCCTATATATACTATAAGAAGTCTTACAACACCAGGTTAAAGTCCAACAGGTTTGTTTCAAACACGAGCTTTCGGAGCACGGCTCCTTCTTCAGGTGAATGAAGGAGCCGTGCTCCGAAAGCTCGTGTTTGAAACAAACCTGTTGGACTTTAACCTGGTGTTGTAAGACTTCTTACTGTGCTCACCCCAGTCCAACGCCGGCATCTCCACATCATATATACTATGTTTATGAACCTGCCTCCACTTCACCTGGCAGGATCACCGCTCCGAAAGCTTGTGATTTCCAATAAACCTGTTGGGCTTTACCCTGGTTTTGTGAGACTTCTCCCTGGGCTCACCCCAGCCCAGAGGCGGCATCTCCACCCCACCAGAAAGGTGGCGTCAAACAAGGCCTATCACGAGAAGTTGGGGGCTCTGTTCAGCGCAAATATGGGGACTGGGAAGTTATTTCTCATAGTTTCAGCTTGAAAAGGATGTTTTGATGTATCTCCACCAACCTGGCAGATCTGTCCTCCGGAGCACCGCCAACTCCCCCGGCACCGACCGCGGCCCCGAGACACAACAGTGACAGCCCAGCCCCGCCCCTCATTGTCTCCGATTGGCTGGAGGACCAGCCTCTCCCACACGGTTCTCCAGCCCCGCCTCTCATTCACTCCGATTGCTTGGAGGACCAGCCTCTCCGATTCGGTCCTGCAGTCCCGCCCCCACTTTCTATTGGTCGCGAACCGCCGTCAATCATGCCCAGGGAGCTGGAGCATGCGTGGTGCAGCTGCCAGGCCTGAACATTATTGCGCATGCGCGGAGTCGAGGCCTTTGGCGGAAGGAGCCGGAGAAGCGGAGTCAGCGTCAGGCGGGGTGGGAGGATTTGGAAACACTTTGGGATCCGCAAACCCTTCACCATCATTGTCAGCTCCCTGCTTTGCAGCTGCGGGGCTCAGATCAATGAGGACTCTGATCTCTGGCAAGGAAGGAACTTCTCAGACAGCAGTGGAAGCTGCTTCATTAAATATATTCAAGGCTCAGTTAGATCCGAAAGGCAGTCAAAGGTTATGGGTGACAGGAAGAAAATGAAGTTTAGGGTCACAATCCGATCAGCCATGATCTTATTAAATCGAAGTGCAGGATTGATGGGCCGAATGGCCGATTCCTGCTTCTGAGGATCTTAAGATCTCTCCATTGAGAAAAGGAAATGCTGTGAACATCTGTCCATCAGCATGAGTTAGCACCTTCTGGAGAAGGGAGGGTGTATCTTCGATGCAGCAAAGTGAGAATGGAGGGAG